>NW_018392460.1:0-28395 GCF_900095145.1 Mus pahari | reverse complement strand
GGGGGAGGGGTATGGGAAACTTTCGGGATAGCATTTGAAATGTAAATAAAGAAAATAACAATAAAAAAAATAAAATAAATTACAAATGACAAAGTGGCATATTTACTTTTGAGCGTGAAGAGAAGTTACATAATTTTAAAGCAAAGTTTATAATTAGATGTATTAAAGCTTCTTGAAAATGATTTACAAATGTAGTCTACAATTTTACAAATAAAATATTCATTGTAGATTAGTCACATATGTTTCTTCCTCCTTCTTCTCTTCCTCTTCTTCATCTTCATGCAGATATATTATACCAAATAATAGATTTCATTATGACATTTAATAAATGGATTTCATATGTTTTGGTCACATTTACCCACTCCATTGCCTTCATCAGTCCCTTATATACACTTCATGCTGGTTCTTGTGTGTTTTTAAATATTCACACTGAAACTTTCATACTTGAGCTTTCAAATTTCCTTTCCCCCTCCCCTGCCCAACTTCTGTTCTGCTAATGAGAGAAAAAAGGATCTGTTTGCCTTTCAGTCTGGCATTTTTCACTTACTTTTTAATTTTCATCAATTTGCAAGTGAAATAATGATGCTCTAATTTATGACTGATGCTGTATATGCGTGTGTGTCCTTTTTAATTAAAATTTTCTTGCTTTTTGACACTTTAAATTCCTTTTGGTTTTTGTGATTATATTACAATTACCTTATTTCTCCCTTCTCTTTCTTCTATCTAAACCTTCTAATATACTCCTCATGTTCCTCTTTGAAATTCATGACTTCTTTCTCACTGATTATAGTTACATGCATACATACATCTTCCTAAGTATGACCTTAACCATTCATATGTTTTCAGGGCTGATCATATGGTACTGGATAATCAGTGGGCATGGTCTTCTTAGGGAAGACTATTTCTTCTGCTCTAAACATTATTTAGTTGCCAACAGTTCTTTGTGCAGGGTTCAAGCCTCCTTGACTTTCCCCAGTCCATTGTTGTCCTTGTTCAGATCATGCTTGAGTAGTCATGTCAGTGAGACTTTAATGAGTGTTTCTTTTCAGGCTCCTATGAGACAAAAATCTCACAGAAAATTCTGTCCCTTTGTCCTTTATAATAAGGGCCCTTATAATACTGGTCCCTCTTCTGCAAAAGTTCTTCAGAATTGGGTATAGGCGTTTTTATTATGAATGTGTACTTCTAGACTTGACTCCACAATTCTGCATTTTTACTGCTTGCCTTTTACTTAAATAATTCCTATTTGTTGCAAAGAAATGTTTCTTTTTCAATTAATTCCAATGCATCTACCTGCTGAAATCCAGGGTCTTTCCATAATTTGACTGTTGTGAACACACCACAATATACATAGGTTATGAAGCCTTACCGTTATTTGAAAGTGCATTCCTTAGGTAGAACAGCTAGATAATTTATTTCTGTATAGGGACTACCAGTAGAAGACAGAGACTGTTGGGTTTTAAAAGCAGAAAAGTTGTATTCTCCAATGTAGTTTATGTATCCTAACCAGAATTTATAAACCAGGGAGTATATGTCTGTCCTTGAATTTCAACTAAATGTGGTCATATAGTTTTAGCTTTTATATCTGAGAAATCTGTTTATGTGATTGCATCAATCAGTACTTTTCTTCTTTGTCGTGTTTGTCATTTTCCTGAAAATGGACGTTAGATATTTTTACATACTAGGCAAATATTCCACCAGAGTTACATCTTTGGCCAGTTTAATCTTTAGATTTATTTTTATTATTATTTAGTGTATATCTGTGTATTTATGTGATTGTATACCATATATGTGCAGGTGTTCACACAAGCCAGAAGAAAGTGACAGATCCTTTGGAGCTGGAATAAGCCATTGTCTGAGTTAGCTATTTTCTATTGTTTTCAAGAGACACCATGATCACAGCAACTATTCCAAAGGCAGACATTTAATTTGTGATGACTTACAGGTCTGAGGTTTAGTCTATTGTCATCATGGTGGGAAACAAGGAGGCATGTAAGTAGATATGGCACTGGAGAGGTTGCTGAAATGTTTACATCTGGATCTGAAGGCAGCCAGAAGAGAGGATAAGCCACTGGGCATCTGAAATCACATAGCCCATCCACAGTGACAAATTTTCCCCCAACAAGTCATATCTACTCCAACATGTCCACATTTCCTCATAGTGCCACTCCGTGTGAACCTATAAGGTATACTTTTATTCAGACAACTACACCATTTGAAGTATGTTCTGGAAACTAAATTAGAGTCATCTTTAAGAACAGCAAATGTTCTGCATCCCCTCTGAATATATTTATGTTTTCTAAATTATTCTACTATTTGGATATATTATTATGCATTTACTCTTATTAGTGCTCATGAGCATTGGGATATTTCTAGATTTTGGCAACTGTGAACATAGTTCCTACAAACATGTTTGTTTTCTCTATTTCTTCATCCATTTGTTTTTAATATTTTATTATAACAAAATTATAATCTCTTGTCTTGTTTACTTGACTAGAAGAACATTAGCGAGTTTCACAATAGAAATGTATGTTCTTTTTTTTATTCTGAAATATTGTTTTGACATGATCAGAAATTGCAAATGTTACCATATTCCTTCAAAAATTATACATTTAAGTTAACTTACAAAAGTATTGTGTTTCTGTAATGGTTATTCATCCATATTTATTTTAGCTAACACACCCTATTCCTTCCTCTCTTCTGTCCCTCATGCCAAACTTAAACTGTTTACAACCAGAAAGTAGGGATAAATCACTTCAACTTTCATGTGCCTCCTACTACTTCTCACTCCTTTAGACCTCTTCCCTGCCCACTCTAATGGTCCTTTCTCACTTCACTAGTTCTACAAATCACCAAATTAAACACACATATATAAAAGTTCCAGGCTATGGTTTATATATGAAAGAAAATGTGACATTTGTCTTTCTGAGCCATGGTTATATTACTTAGTATAATATTTTTACTTCCATCTATTTTCTTGCAAATTTCATAATTTCAAGTTTTCCTTGCAACTGAGCAAAATTCCACCACATATATGTATTATGTCATTATTCATTCATCAGTTTGTAGACATCTATGTTGATTCTATCTCCTAGACATTTTTGCCCAGAACAGCAATGAACATAAATATTCAAGTTTACCTGTAAAAGAATATATAGTCCTTCAGATATATATCCAGTCATGGTACATCTGGGTCATATGCTTTCTTTAAACTTTTGAGACACCTCGACAATGACTTCCATAGTGGCTATACCAATTGATAACCCCAACAAAAAGTTGACAAACACTTCTACTCTGCATTTTCACCAGTATTTGCTGTCATTTCTTTTCTTGATACTAGCCTTTCTGACCCAAATGAGATGGAATCTCAAAGTAGTTTTAAGAACATACTTATTTTTTTGGAAAACACCAAATGGCACATGATGATGCTGGTACAGCAGAAAGGCATAGAGAACATGAGCTGGGCTTAGGAGATTGGGTTTCTTAGGAAGTGGTGACTATTGATTCTGTGGGGCTTGTAGAGGTAAAGCTGAAGACAAGATGTATATCCCAGTCACCAAGATAGGCTGCCTGGTCAAGAACATGAAGATATAGTTACTGGAAGAGAACTGCCTGATTTCCCTGCTCATTACAGAATCAGAAATTATTGGCTTTTTCTTGGGAGCATCCCTAAAGGATAAAGTTCTAAAACTCATGCCAGTGAAGAAGCAGGGTTAGACTGGCCAGTGAGTCATGTTCAAAGTTAACTTTGTCACTATTGGGTCCTACAGTGGTCATGTTGGTGGATAGCTCCAATGCTTACAGTTATTTGACTCCTGACATCTGGAAAAAGACTATGTTCAGAGTACCCAGGATTCAGCTGTGGCTACTACATAAGGACACTTATTCAAGGAAAATATGTGCTTATAAACAAACAAAACAAAATGAAAAAAAACAAACAGAAGTACCTGCTTGTTCCATCGATCCATTTGCATGGAATTTTAAGTCCCATCTACCAGTATTTGTGTTTTGATTGGGGAAATTGATCCTATTACTATTCAAAGTTATTGAAAGTTGCATATTGATTTTTGTCATCTGGTTGATTCTGGAGTGTTTGGCTTTTTCCCGCTTCCTTTATATTTAGTACTATTTTAATATAATTTATTCTTCAATGTCGCCTTTTGGGTAGAGTTTTTCCTCAGTTTAAAGATTCCTTCTAGGCAGTACATTGAGCTCCATAGAGACAGCACCGGGGCAAGTGAGACAGCTGGCCAGCCCTGGGCAACTCTGTGCCTCACGGAGGAAAATAAACTAAACATGGGCAAAGGAGATCCTAAGAAGCCGAGAGGCAAAATGTCCTCATATGCATTCTTTGTGCAAACCTGTGGGGAGGAGTACAAGAAGCACCACCCGGATGCTTCTGTCAACTTCTCAGAGTTCTCCATGAAGTGCTCAGAGAAGTGGAGGACCATGTCTGCTAAAGAAAAGGGAAAATTCGAAGATATGGCAAAAGCTGACAATGCTCGTTATGAAAGAGAAATGAAAGCCTACATTCCCCCCACCTCGGTGGGGAGGCCAAAAAGAAGTTCAAGGACCCCAATGCACCCAAGAGGTCTCCTTTGGCCTTCTTGTTCTGTTCCGAGTACCACCCCAAAATCAAAGTCGAGCATCCTGGCTTATCCATTGTTTTTTAAGTAAAAATTATAGTTTTGTATATTCTCTTGAAGAAAGATCCAAATAAATTAGACTTTGAGAAAGAAAAGACTAAAAACTTAAATGCGAGTTTGGAGACCACAAAACAGAGGTTAGAGGGTCCTTTAAATGAGAATTTAGAAGAATCCAATCTGGAACATACAATAACAACAAAATGAGTAATGAGAAAAATGAAAAAAATGAGAAAAAACTACAACAGCTTCAGGAATTAGAATTAAAACTCATAGAGGTGTAATATGTAGAATGAACAATACAAGTTATGTTTAATGCTACCACAGAACAATATTATGCCATATATTATGTTTCATTTTGTAGAATTTGAAGAATTAAGATATGTCCACATGTTGATACACCATATTAATGATACACACTTGGAATTCTCATGGACTTCTGCCTTAAATCCTGAAAAGGTTGTTTGTGTGATTTCATATTTATTAGAGTAGGTGCCTTTGCAACTTCAACCCATTAGAATACAATAATTTTTAGATATTATAACATAAAGAATATTACAGATATATCTTACAATCCTAGAGGTCAAGCAATTATGGGGAGATATAGTAGGACTTTAAAGAAAATTATCATAGATCTAAAGAGGAGTATACGCTTGACAAGTGGCAGCTTGCCACATTTGAAGCAATCTCCATAAGGAGGATTTCTGATGTTTATCATCTGTTTTGAAGTAGAATATGGGTGCTACTGGGAGCTGACATGTCTCATTTTAAAAATTATTAAATTAATAAAACATCTTTAGGAATATTTAAATAGTTTATATGATCTTGACTTAATTTTGATAAGTAGAATCTATCTAGAAAATCATCCATTTTATTTAGATTTTCTAATTTTGAGGCGCACAGACTTTTAAATAAGACCTAGTTACTCATTGAATTTCCTCAGTGTCTGTTTTGATGTCTCCAACTTCATTACTAATTTTGTTACTTTGGCGAGTGTCTTCTGTGTATTTTCGTTAGTTTGGCTCAGGTTTTATCTATACTGTTGATTTTTTTTTTTTAAAGAACCAGCTTTTTGGTTTCTTTGATTCTTCGTATTACTCTCTTCATTTCTAATTTAATGACTTCAGCACTGAGTTTGATTTTTTTTTTCATGTTATCTACTCCTCTTGGATACATTTGTCTCTTTTTGTCCTAGAGCTTTCAGATGTAATATTAAAATTGCTAGTATGAGATCGCTCTAATTTCTTTATGAAGTCTCCCGACCAAAAAAAGTCCAAGGGCAGATGGTAGGGGTTTTTTGTTTGTTTGGTTGGTTGGTTTTGTTTTGTTTTAATTTGGTTTTAGCACAGAATTCTACCAGACTTTGAAAGAAGAGCAAATACTAATAATTTTTAAACGATTCCACAAAATAGAACATTGTCAAATTCATTCTATGAGGCCACAGTCACCCTGATACCTAAATTACACAATGATTTGACAAAGAAACAGAATTTAAGACCAATTTCTCTTATGAACACTGATGCAAAAATACTCAACAAAACACTTGAAAACTGAATTCAAGAATACATTAAGAATAGCATCCCTTCATCAAGGAAGCTTCATACAGAAAATACAGGGATGTTGAATATAAGAAAATTCATCAATATAATTCACCATATCAAAAAACTGAAATAAAAAACACATGATCGATCTGTGCCCACAAGCTGAGGCTATTCCACAGTCTGCTGTGCACAGGTCCTGCCAGGAGAGACCTGTTCTACCAGGAGTGTTTTTACTCCTAGGCTGATAGGTGAGACAGCCACTTTTTCTCCAATAACTGTGTTCAACGGGGCCAGCCAGGAGCACACAGGGTCCACAATCAGTGGAGCAGCTGGGACAGGATCCTTCAGGTTATCAATCTGCATCAAGAGCTTGGGCTGTTCCAGAGCTCTCTGTATGCAAGTTTCACCAGGAGAGTGCTAGTCGTCAAGAGTGCTGATACAGGCTTACAAACCCACAGGAGGAACAAACTCCAGATAGAGACAGCAAGAACATCTAACACCAGAGATAAACAGATGGCAAAAGACAAATGCAAGAATCTTACCAAGAGAAATCAAGATTACTTGGCACCATCAGAACACAGTTCTCCAACCACAGCAAGTCCTGGATTCCCCAACACACTGGAAAAGCAAGAAGTGGATTTAAAATTGTATCTCATGATGCTGATAGAGGATTTTAAGAAGGACATAAACAACTCCCTTAAAGAATTACAGGAGAACACAGGTAAAGAGGTAGAATCCCTGAAAGAGGAAATACAAAAATACCTTAAAGAATGACAGGAAAACACATCCTAACAGGTGAAGGAATTGAATGAAACCACCCAGTATCTAAAAGTGGAAGTAGAAACAATAAAGAAAACACAAAGGGAGACAACTCTGGAGATAGAAAACCTAGGAAAGAGATCAGGACCAATAGATGCAAGCATCACCAACAGAACACAAGAAATAGAAGAGAGAATCTAAGCTGCAGAAGAAAATGCAAAAGTGCAAAAAGATCCTAACTCAAAACCTCCAGGAAATCCAGGACACCATGAGAAGACGAAACCTAAGGATAATAGGTATAGAAAAGTGTGAAGATTTCCAACTTTAAGGGTCAGTAAATATCTTCAACAAAATTATAGAAGAAAACTTCCCCAACCTAAAGAAAGAGATGCCCATGGACATACAAGAAGCCTAAAGAATACCAAATAGATTGGATCAGAAAAGAAATTCTTACAGTCACATAATAATCAAAACACCAAATGAACAAAACAAAGAAAGAATATTAAAAGCAGTAAGGGAAAAAGATCAAGTAACATATAAAGGCAGACCTATGGGAATTACATCTGACTTCTCGCCAGAAACTCTGAAAGCCAGAAGATCCTAGGCAGATGTTATACAGACCCCAAGAGAACACAAATGCCAGCCCAGGCTCCTATATGCAGCAAAACTCTCAATAACCATAGATGGAGAAACCAAAGTATTCCATGAAAAAACAAATTTACACAATGTCTCTCCACAAATCCAGTCCTTCAAAGGATAATAAATGGAAAACTCCAACACAAAGAGTAAAACCACAACCTAGAAAAAACAAGAAAATAATCTTTAACAAACCAAAAAGAAGATAACCACAAAAAGCATAATTCTACCTCTCACAGCAAAAATAACAGGAAGCAACAATCTTTTTTTCCTTAATATCTCTTAATATCAATGGACTCAATTCCCCAATAAAAAGACATAGACTAACAGACTGGATATGTAGACAGGACTCAACATTTTGCTGCATACAGGAAACCCACCTCAGTGACAGAGACAAACACTACCTCAGAGTAAAAGGCTGGAAAACAATTCTCCAAGAAAATGGTCCCAAGAAACTAGCTGGACTAGAATGGCTATTCTAATGTTGAATAAAATCAACTTCCAATCTAAAGTTATCAAAAAAGATAAGGAAGGACACTTCATACTCATCAAAGGAAAAATCTACCAAGAACAATTCTCTAGTCTGAATATTTATGCTCCTAATGCAAAGGCACCCACATTCATAAAAGAAACTTTACTAAAGCTCAAAGCACACAAATCACAGCACTCAATAATAGCAGGAGACTGCAACACACTACTCTCACCAATGGACAGATCAAAAGAGTATACTTTCTTCTCAGTACCTCATAGTACCGTCCCAAAAAAATGACCTTATGATCAGTCACAAAACAGGCCTCAACAGATACAAGAAGATTGAAATAATTCCATGCATCTTATCAGATCACCACACTCTAAAGTTGGTCTTCAATAACAACATTAGCAATGGAAGCCCACATACACGTGGAAGCTGAACAACCCTCTACTCAATGATAACTTAGTCAAGGAAAAAAAAAAAGATATTAAAGACTTTTTAGAGTTTAATGAAAATGAAGCCACAACATACCCAAACTTATGGGACACAGTGAAATCATTCCTAAGAGGAAAACTCATAGCTCTGAGTGCCTCCAGAAAGAAACTGGAGAGAGCATACTCTAGCATCTTGATAGCACTTCTGAAAGTACTAGAACAAAAAGAAGCAAATTCACCCAAGAGAAGTAGATGACAGGAAATAATCAAACTCAGGGATGAAGTGGAAACAAAAAGAACTATACAAGGAATCAGTCAAAACAGGAGCTGGTTCTTTGAGAAAATCACCAAAATAGATAAACCCTTAGCCAGACTAACTACAGGGCACAGAGATAGTATCCTAATTAACAAAATCAGAAACAAAAGGGAAACATAACAACAGAAACCGAGGAAATCCAAAACAATCATCAGATCCTACTGCAAAAGCCTTTACTCAACAAAACTGCAAAATCTGGATGAAATGGAAAATTTTCTAGACAGATAACAGGTTCCAAAGTTAAATGAGGATCAGATAAATGATCTAAACAGTCCCATATCCCCTAAAGAAATAGAAACAATCATTAATAGTCTCCCAAGTATAAAAAAAAAAAAAAAAAGCCCAGGACCTGGTGGGTTTAGTGCTGAGTTCTATCAGATCTTCAAAGAAGACCTAATGTTAATACTCCTCAAACTCTTCCACAAAATATAAGCAGAAGGTACCCTACCCAATTCGTTCTATGAAGCCACAATTACTCTGATACCTAAACTACACAAAGACCCAACAAAGAGAGAACTTCTGACCAATTTCTCTTATGAATATCGATGCAAAAATACTCAGTAAAATTCATGCAAACAGACTCCAAGACCATATCAAAATAATCATCCATCATGATCAAGTAGGTTTCATCACAGGGATGCAGGGATGGTTCAATATGGAGAAATTCATCAATATAATCCACTATGTTTTAATTGTGGTAAGGAAGGTCATTTGAAAAAACATGTTTTTTTTTCTAGAAATAATCCAAAAGGAAGGCCTTAGCAGTCTGGAGGTTGTAGAAGGTGTGGCAAAACCAGTGTTGAACTAGGGAATGCAATACAACAAGAGATAGGCAAGGTAACCCTTTCCCATTAGAAATGGGCCTCACACAAACCATGATATCAAAATTAATTCAATCATTCCCTACCAGCATAGGAGAAATTCAACCACAGAACAACTACAAAATTAATGTCTGTTGTTAAAACCAACAGTACTTTAGATATAAAAAAGGTTAGAGCAGTTTTAATAGATAAAAATAAAAAATGTGGGTTGTCGGGAGCTAGCGAGATGGTTCAGTGGTTAAGAGCACTGGCTGCTCTTCTAGAGGTCCTGAGTTAATTCCCAGCAACCACATGGTGGCTCACAAAAGTTTATTGGATCCAGTGCCCTCTTCTGGTGTGTCTGAAGATAGTTATCTTGTACTCATATACATAAAAACAAAAACAAAACAAAATGCAGGAGAGACCAGAAATCAGGTATTTTGGCAATCTGCTCTAAGTGATCAGGGACTGAAGCTGAAAATACAAATAAATGGCATTGAAATAGAAGGTTTAGTAGACATCATAGGAAACATAACACTAATTTCACCAAAACCTTGACATCTGTATTGGACTTCAAGAGATAAATATGTATCATCTAGTTATTGGAACTTTATCTCTGATTAAACAAAGTGCTAGATGGCTCAAGTTGATAGGGCCAGAGGACAAATAGGAAAGTTAAAGTCATATGTGGCTAATATAGCTATGAACTTATGGAGATGTGAATTTGTTGCAGCAATGGAAAACACAGATTAACATTCCTCCAATCTCAGAAACAACCATAAAATAAATAATGCTTCTCGGTAAAATATTAAAAGGTTTTATCAAGAACAGTCATAGACTGTCCAGGTTGTCCATAAGCTATATATGACAGGTATTGGTCTTTTAAAAGTACCAACTGCCCTACCTTTAAAATGGTTAACTGACAGGCCTGTTAGACATTAGATCTAAAGTTTTCTTTTTAAATAAAAATTATATATTTGTTGTTTAATATTAAAAACAGAGGTAAAAATATAAAATGATTTAAGTAAATTCAAAGGATTGCTATAATTTAACCTTGTTTTCCAAACCTATAAGAGTGGGAATGATTTAAAGCTAAGGTAAAATATTTGAGCAGGAGAGTGGTAGCCCAAGTCTTTAATTTCAGAAGAGAGAGGCAGATCTGTATAAGTCAGTTGGTTTCTAAATTCTAGAGTTATGTGTTGCAGATGAGTCTGGTGCTGTTCTTGTGAAGCAATCCCCTAATGAATAAAGGAGCCAATCACTGGACGAGTAGGAGGGACTTCTGGGTGGGACAGAGGAAGAGAGGAAGCAGGAGAGAGTTAGGTTCTTTTTGGACAGGATAGCATGAGGACAAGATGCAGCTATGAGTGTCTCCCTATTTCCATGGCAAATCTGTCAGGAATTGCCACCAGAGGATTTAGATTTAATAAAGCATACATGTTAGAATTTTAGTTGTTGTGCCAGGGATTGTTATTATTTCTGAACTAAGTTTGAATTTTATTTTCCTTTATGCAGTGGCTCATCTAGGTTCAAGAGAGAAAGGTACTGCCATAAAGCTTGTGTTTGTCTGAGGAGCTCCAAAAAGGTCATAGGGTGGGGGGTGGGGTGTTGAAGTATGGGGTTGGTGTAGTAACAACTCGCCAGTGGGAACCTAGCTAGCTGGGTGGAGAGATTGTGGAGTTCTGAGTCAGAGTCTCCACAAGATAAAAACAGGTCATCCATTACCCGCCAGTGCATGGTTGGCCAGGCTGCTGGGACAGAGTTACAGGCATAAGCACAGGAAAATGTCAGTTCGTTTTTTAACATTTCCCATACAAAGATGAGCAAGGTGATGGTTCATCATTAATTCCACACCTTTAATTCCAGTACTTGGGAGGCACATGCTTTGATCCTAACACTTGGGAGGCAGAGGCAGCCATATAAAAATTACAATCAGCTGGGCGTGGTGGTGTACTCCTTTAATCCCAGCACGCAGGAGGCAGAGGCAAGTGAATTTCTGAGTTCGAGGCAGGCCTGGTCTACAAAGTGAGTTCCAGGACAGTCAGGGCTATACAGAGAAACCCTGTCTCAAAAACAAAACAAAACAAAACAAAACAAAACAAAACAAAACAAAAAAATTACAATGATTTAAATTTAAAAGCTGCTTGCAAAAAGCAGGCTGAAATTCAAAGTGAATGTCCATTGTAATCTAAGATTGAATACAGTTAAACATTAAATCTATGTATAAAGTGAAAGGGGAATGTGGGTATATTTATCCACTAAGGTATATGTAGTTTCAAATTTTCAAGGGATTTTAAAAATATATTTAATTGAAAGATAAGACTTTTTCTTTGGCCAAAACCATTTAACCCTAGGAAAGATATAATCTGCCAAAAAAGGTAACCACATCTACCCCCAATCCCCATAGTGTTGGCACATGGTTTTGTTTTTATCTTTCCAGGAGAATAAAACATTGAACTAAAGAAACCAGAGAACTCTGGACAAATGAAACATCTGAGAAACGGGATGGAACATCAAGAGAAAATGCCCCAAGAAAAGAGTTAATTGGCCAAATGGTATTGCTGCCCTCTGCAGACACAAGTGGCCAATGGGCTTTATATTGTCCCAAATCAATTAAAAATTAAAACTGGCTTTGTGGTTGGACTATGCCTCTCTCCTTCTCTAAACCCCTGCATACTTATTAAAGGAAAATCCAAATTCTCTACATCATATCAAAAGAGCCACCTGGTATGAGATAGAAAAAATAAACTAAAAATAAGGAAATATTCTACTGCCAATAATCTTATAATGTTTTGGTTTTCACTTAGTTCTCTAAAACTGTCCTTAAGGTATAAATATTATCTCAAAATACATAAGATTATTATGTTTATATGAACTGCCATGATACTAGTATTCATACAGAATATTAACTTATTCTAGAATTAAGTTTATCTGGCTTCATGTATGTGTTTTCAGGTTTACGTCTGAAACACTACCTCAGATTTACTTAATAGATTGTGGGACTCAAGCCTTCCTAAGATCTGTGAAATAATGCACTTAAAATGTTTACATTTTCTACCATTCTTAACAGTAAGCTTTCATGTTTCAAAGAGGATGATGGGGCCCTACAATGAGGAATACACCTGTATTTGGATAATACTACCACTAGGCAAAACTGCCACCCACAATGAGGAATCCACCTGTACTATAGTAAGCTGCCACTGAGCAAAAATACTCAGTAAATTCTCACAAACCAAATCCAAGAGCACATCAAAACATTCAAGGAGAATTCATCCCAGGGATGCAAGGATGGTTCAATATACAGAAATCCATCAACTTAATCCACTACATAAACAAACTCAAAGGAAAAAAAAATATGAGCATTTCATTAGATGCTGAAAAAGCATTTGAAAAAATTCAACAGTCCTTCATGTTAAAACTCTTGGAAAGATTGGAAATTCAAGGCCCATACCAAAATATGGCAAAAGCAATATACAGTAACCAACATCAAACTAAATGGAAAGAAACTTGCAACAATCCAACTAAAATCAGGAACTAGATGAGGCTGTCCACGGTCTCCCTGTCTAGTCAATATAGTACTTGAAGTTTTAGCTAGAGCGATTATACAACAAAAGGAGGTCAGAGTGATACAAATTGGAAAGGGAGAAGTCACAATATCACTATTTGCAGGGGATATGATAGTATACTTAAGTGGCCCCAAAAATTCCACAAGAGAACTCCTAAACCTGATAAACAAGTTCAGCAAAGTGGCTGGATATAAAATTAACTCAAACAAACCAGTGCCTTTCCTCTACCTAAAGGATAAACAGGCTGAGAAAAAAATTAAGGAAATGACACATTTCACAATAGTCACAAACAATATAAAAGATCTTGGTGTGACTGTAACCAAACAAGTGAAAGATCTGCATGACAAGAACTTCAAGTTTCTGAAGAAAGAAGTAAAAGAAGGCCTTAGAATATGGAAAGATCTCTCTTGCTCATGGATTGGCAGAGTTAATATAATAAAAATGGCCATCTTGGGAAAAGCAATCTACAGATTCAACACAATCCCCATCAAATTTCCAAGTCAGTTCTTCATAGAGTTAGAAAGAGTAATTCTCAAATTCACTTGGAATAGCAAAATCCAGGATAGCAAAAACTATTCTCAACAATAAAAAAATCTGGGAGAATCACCATCCCTGACCTCAAGCTATATTACCAAGCATTAACGATTTTAAAAAATCTGCATTGTATTGGCACAGTAACAGGCAGGTAGACCAATGGAACAGAAATAAGAACCCAGAAATGAACCCACACACCTATGGTCACTTGATCTTTGACAGAGAAGCAAAAACCATCCAGTGGAAAAACGACAGCACTTTCAACAAATGGTTCTGGTTCAACTGGTGGTCAACATGTGGAAGAATGCAAATTGATACATTCTTATCTCCGTGTACAAAGATCAAGTCCAAGTTGATCAAGAATCTCCACATAAAACCAGATACACTCAATTTAATAGAAGAGAAAGTGGGGGAAAGCCTTGAACACATGGGCACAGGGGAAAATTTTCTGAACACCAATGGCTTATGCTCTGAGATCAAGAATTGACAGATGGGACCTCAAAAAATTACAAAGCTTCTCTCGGGCAAAGACACTGTCAATAGGACAAAACTTCAGCCATCAGCCTGGGAAAAGATCTTTCCCAACCCTATATCCAAAAAGGGCTAACATCTAATATATACAACAAACTCAAGAAATTAGACTCCAGAGAATCAAATAACCCTATTAAAAATTGAATACAGAGCTAATCAAAGAATTCTCAACTGAGAAATACTGAATGGCCAGGAAGCACCTAAAGAAATGTTCAACATCATTAGTCATCAGGGAAATGCAAATCAAAACAACTCTGAATTCCACCTCACACTAGTCAGAATGGCTAAGATCAAAACCTCAGGTGCAGATGCTGGTGAGGATGTGGAGAAAGAGGAACACTCCTCCATTGCTGGTGGGATTGCAAGCTTGTACAATCACTCTGGAAATCATTCTGGTGGTTCCTCAGAAAATTGTCCATGGTACTACCTGAAGACCCAGCCATACAACTCCTGAGCATATACCCAGAAGATGCTCCAACATGTAATAAGGATACATGCTCCAGTATATTCATAGCAACCATATTTATAATAGCCAGAAGCTGGAAACAACCCAGATGTCCCCCAAGAAAGAAATGGATATAGAAAATATGATACCTTTACACAATGGAATACTACACAGATATTAAAACCAATGACTTCATGAAATTCACAGGCAAATGGATAGATCTAGAAAATATCATCCTCGGTAAGGTAATTCACTCACAAAAGACCACACATGGTTTGTACTCACTGATACATCGGTATTAGGCAAAGCTTGTGGAATATGCATGACACAACTCATGTACCACATGAAGCTCTAGAGAAAGGAAAAACAAAGTGTGAATGCTTCAGTCCTACTTAGAGGAGGAAACAAAATACTCAAGGGAAGTAGAGGGTGGGAGGGACCTGGGAGGAAGAGAAGAGGAGAAGGGGTAAAAAAGAAAACAAAACAGATAGTTAATGCTTCCTGGAAACACAGAAATAACACACAGGAAGATGAAAGGATTTCTTCATGTTTTTCGAATCAAATGTCTATTCCAAAAACTGGGACTGTCGCCAAGTTTTAGTTTGGAAGAAAGTTTGGTTTTCAAAGCATTATCACTGATACTGTGTACTACACAAAACTCTGATATAAAGAAGCATCACTGTTAAACACTATTAGCTAATTCAGTTGGAAAGATAAATGCAAACACAGAATCTCAGTGTTTGAATTCTGTGCAACAGCAATATTTATCTTTGTGAGGTATTTTTATAGAAGCTTAGACACAGAGGAAAATCTAACAAGCACACTGAAGGCTGTGTGTGTAGATAATTACAGTAGCTTAGGAGGTCTCATTTATCATCAAAAATAACTAGTTAATTTCTCCTTATTGTTTTTTTTCTTTACTACGTGTAGCTGTTATATGCTTGTGGTCTTGCCAAATGGAGTTTGTCTAGAAGCATATGTTTAATAAAATGATTATGAGCACACAAGCACACATTAAAAAAAGAAATACAAGCTAATAGTCAATCAAACTTTTGATTTTGCTAAGTACTAGTTTAGTTAATCACAATTCTTTTCTACATTAATCTAAGGAAATCTAAGTTTTCTAAGTTAATGTAAGTAAATAGCTAGAGATAAGCACAACACTTGCCTATTCAAATATACTGAAATTGATGTTCTTCAGAAACATCAAAGATCTGTAGAATATAACATTTAGAGATGTTTTATTAATGTAAGTCATAATTGACAATGAAAAATGTCCACTTCTGCTAGCATCCCCATTCTACTTCAAAGATGATGAGCATTGGTTGAAGAACCTCCTTATGGAGGTTGCTTCAAATGTGGCAAGCTGCCTTTGGGCAAGAAACTTTTCTTGCCTCATCTGCTGTCACTATGAGGTCCAAACTGTGTTCATGCAGGACATTTTCGAGCCCTGCTCCTTTTAACATTACTGTAGCCATATTGTACTGTAGCCATTTTGTATTCAGTCTTTATTTTGCTCATAAGGTGAAATTAAGGTCAGGTTCTAAGACTCTGCTTCCCAGAAGTATTAATCCATAGCTGACACTGAAAAAGTTCTCCTAAAACGTCATAATGATATTGTTGCATCATTTATGCTTTGTTATCTCAATGCTCTGTTATATATGCGGCTGGAGCCATGGGTCCCTCCATGTGTACTCCTTGGTTGTTGGTTTAGACCCTGGGAGCTCTGAGAGGTCTATTTGGTTGATATTGTTGTTCTTTCTATGGTGTTGCAAACCCTTTCAGCTCCTTCAGTCCTTTCTTTAACTCCTCCATTGGAGACCCCATGCTCAGTCCAGTGATTGGCTGCAAGCATCCACCTCTGTATTTGTCAGGATCTGGCAGAGCCTCTCTCAGGAGATAGCTTTATTAGGCTCCTGTTAACAAGAACTTCTTGGCATCCATAATAGTGTCTGGGTTTGGTGTATATATGGGATGGATCCCCAGGTGTAGCAGTCTCTGGATGGTATTTCCTTCGGTCTCTGCTTCACACTTTGTCTCCATATTTGCTTCTATGAGTATTTTGTTCCCTCTTCTAAGAAGGACTGAGGCACCCACACTTTGGTCTTCCTTATTCTTGAGCTTCATGCAGTCTTTAAATTGTATCTTGGGTATTCCGATCTTTTGGCCTAATATTGACTTATCAGTGAGTGCATACCATATGTGTACTTTTGTGACTGGGTTACCTCACTGAGCATGATATTTTCTAGTTCCATCCATTTGCCTAAGAATTTCATGAAGTCATTGTTTTAATAGCTGAGTAGTACTCCATTGTGTAAATGTACCACATATTCTGTATCAATTCCTCTGTTGAAGGACATCTTGGTTCTTTCCAGGTTCTGACTATTATAAATATGACTGCTATGAACATAGAGGAGCATGTGTCCTTGTTATATGTTGGAGCATCTTCTGGGTATACGCCCAGGAGTGGTATTGCTGAATCCTCAGGTAATACTGTGGACAATTTTCTGATTTCCAGAGTGGTTGAACCACCTTGCAATCCCACCAGCAATGGAGGAGTGTTTCTCTTTCTCCACATCCTTGCCAGCATCTGCTGTCACCTGAGGTTTTGATCTTAGCCATTCTGACTAGTGTGAGGTGAAATCTCAGAGCTGTTTTGATTTGCATTTCCCTGATGACTAATGATGTTGAACATTTCTTTAGGTGCTTCTTGGCCATTCAGCATTCTTCAATTGAGAATGCTTTGTTTAGCTCTGTACCCAATTTTTAATAGGGTTATCTAATTCTCTGGAGTCTAACTTATTGATTTTGTTGTATATTAGCCCTCTTTTGGATATAGGATTAGTACATATCTTTTCCCTATCAGTTGGTTGCCACTTTGACCAATTAACAGTGTCCTTTGCCTGAGAGAAGCTTTGCAATTTTATGAGGTCCCATTTGTCAATTCTTGATCTTAGAGCACTGGCCATTGGTGTTCTGTTCAGCAAATTTTCCCCTATGCCCACGTGTTCGAGGCTTTTCCCCACTTTCTCTTCTATTAGATTGAGTATATCTGATTTTATGTGGAGGTCCTTTATCTGATTGGATTTGAGCTTTGTACATGGAGATAAGAATGTATCAATTTGCCTTCTTCTACATGTTGTATCTGTTGAGGTCTGTTTTGTGACCAATTATATGGTCAGTTTTGGAGAAGGTACAATAGGGTGCTGAGAACAATGTATATTTATTTGTTTTAGGATGAAATGTTCTATAGATATTTGTTAAATCCATTTGGTTCATAACTTCTGTTAGTCTCACTGTGTCTGTGTTTATTTTATTTTTCCAGGATCTATCTATTGATGAGAGTGGGGTGTTGTTGTCTCACACTATTATTGTGTGAAGTGGAATATGTACTTTGAGCTTTAGTAAAGTTTCTTTTATGAATGTGGGTGCCCTTGCACTTGGAGTATAGATGTTCAGAATTGAGAGTTCATTTTGTAGATTTGTTTTCTTTGATGAGTATGAAGTGTCCTTCCTTATCTTTTTTGATAACTTTTGTTTGAAAGTCAATTTCATTTGATATTAGGATGGCTACTCCAGCTTGTTGCTTGGGGTCATTTGTTTGGAAACGTTTTCCAGCCTTTTAGTCTGAGGTAGTGTCTTTCTTTGTCACTGAAGTACATTTCCTGTATGCAGAAAACTGCTCAGTCCTATTTATGTATCCAGTCTGTTAGTCTTTGTCTTTTAACTCAGGAGTTGTGTCCATTGATATTAAGAGATATTAAGGACTAGTGATTGTTGCTTCCTGTTATTTTTGTTGTTACAGATGGAATTATGTTTGTGTGGCTATCTTCTTTTGGGTTTGTAGACAGAAGATTATTTTCTTGTTTATTCTTGGGTGTAATTGCACTCCTTGTGTTGGAGTTTTCCATCTATTATTCAATGATGTGAGGGTAGGTAGGGTCTAGATTGTGAAATTTTCTTGGGTGGAGTGAAGTCATCTGGCATGAGGGGAGTGGGTTGGTATACTGGCATATTGTTCTGAGAGTGCTGTGTGAGGGTAAGTCTGTCTGGGTGGGAAGGTTGGGTAGGATATGGGAAAGTACTATGGTTTGGAAGACAGGTGTGGAAAATTCTGGTCCAGGTCTACAGCCCCTTTGTAGTGAAGACAGAGAAGGGCAGACTAAGCTAGTATATTGTTTGTGGGACCAAGGCTAAATATGAAAAGTTGAGTAAAAGGCAAAGATGACAAGGTCAGGGGTACTTAAATAGAGCACTTTATGAGAGGTAGACCTGGGAAGAATGAGTACCTAGCAAAGTGGTAGAGGCATTCAAGAAACGGAGTAGTTGTAGGTGAGGCAGGTCCTACCAGAAATCTAGAATTTGGATCAGTTGCCTGAGTTGGTGGTTTGGCTATGGTCAAGCACAGGCTTTAAAAGTTTTTAATTCTATTTTTTATTCCTATTTTGACCAAATTTTCATTGAGTAGTAATTTGCTAAGTTTCTACGAGTTTGTATAATTTCTGTTGCTGATATCCAGCTTTAAATTCATGTTAGCCAGATAGGATTCAGTGTGCTATCTCAATTTTCTTATATCTGTTGAAACTTTGTGCCAGGAATGTCAGTCAAAGTTCTATTGCTATGAAGAGACTCCATGACCATGGATACTCCTATAAAGGGAAGCATTTAATTGGAGCTTGTTCATATTTCAGAGATTAAGTCTATTATCAACATGACTAGAAGTATGAAGACACACTTGTTTCTTGAAAGTAGCTGAGAATTCTACATCTTGAAAGGAAATAGGAAGAAAGAGATTGCATCTGAATTAAGCATAAGAAACCCCAACACTTTCTGCAATAAGGCCACACCTATTTTATCAATGCCATACTTCCTAATAGTACCACTTCCTGATGAAGAAGCTTTCCAATATATGAGTTGGGGGGGGGGGATATTTCTATTCAAACCACCACAACAAATTTGTGGGCAATTTTGGATAAAGTTCCATGTGCATGTGGTCACACTAGTATGGAGCACTGGCTATGGAACCCAGGCTAGATCTGGGGGTGTTCAGGAAAATGAAGAACAGGTAGTTGCGATGCTCATTAGGCTAGACCCTGGAGGAGGATGCAGAATATCTGGGTATAAAGTGGGTTAGTGGAGACAATGCTCAAAATTATTAATTTTTATTCCAGAATTGATGGTTTGTTTTCCACTTAATTGGCAACCCAAGGTCACTTACAAAAAATGAACTAGCAATAATAATTGCCATTAATAGAAATACTCCAAAGTGAAAGGAATTATTATTATCAACTCCAGCTTTGGAAATTTCCCCATACATGATATAATAAAAAGTGTATCATTAAAAGTCTTCAACTAAATTTACAATCTTCCCAAACCCACAGTCAAATTCTTCTGCTAAGACATGTAACGTGAATATTTTAATTCTATTTATTTTTACATTCCAACTGCAGTTTTCTGGATCTCTCCTCTCCTTCCAGTTCCTTGTTCCTCATCTCACCCTCCCTCTCCAGCCTCTACTCTTTTATTTCTCTTCAGAAAAAGACTGCCTTCAAGCAGTCATGGCATATCAAGTCCCAGAAAACCAGGTTCACAGATACAGTCCATTATTATTAAAATGAGAGCACAGCCACAGGAATGGTGCAGGAGGAACTGAGAGTTCTAAATCTTTATCTGAAGACCAATAGGAGAAGACTGGCCCCCAAGTGGTTAGGAGGAGGGTCTCAATGCCCATCCCCTAGAGAGACACACTTCTTCCAACAAGGCCACACCTCCTAATATAGCCACTCCCTGGGCCAAACACATGGAAACCACCACATTGTGACACCTGGTTACCAGAAAGGCATAAGAAGTAGTAAGATTGAGTGACCTCAGATTTTGGAAATCTCAGAGACTTGAGTTCAGCATTCCATTTCCCTCCCTGCTCTGGAACATATAACCATAACACCCCACTGAGAGGACTTTGGCAATTGGTCAAAACAGCTGGAGTCCTTCCCCATGCAAATAGAGCATCACTAACATTCCAAATTGAGCCAATAGGAAACACATACCCCTAAGTCCTACCCCACTCCTCAAAGTTTATAAAGTCGCCTATCCACATGGAATAAAGTGCACATGTTTTTCACTGAGAATCATCTGAGAGTGGCTGGTTTTACTGAGGTATTACACTTGGAGAAGAGTTCTTTCTCTTGAACCATCACTGGTCCTTGGACCCACCAGGCTAACCCCTGCCACTGGTGCCATCACTGCCACAGTAGCTGAAGGGAGACCCAGGACCTTGGCTACCTGCCCTGCACAGGCTGTCCAAACCTCACTTCTATTCTAAGAGCTGTAACACTTCTAACATTTCCAGCTGGATCAGAACCCCAAGGAACCTATTTATCCTAGTTCTGCCTCACATATGACAAAAATCATTTATATCTAAACTTTCTCTCTTCTCTTGTATTTCTTCCTATCTACACCTGTCTGTGGTAGTTCCATGTCCAAGAGAACTCTACCTCTAACCAACATCCTTCCCTAAAAAGGTCCTAAATACCTTAGAATTTGAGCAATTTCTATGTATTAGGCTGTCAAAGACTGATTGAGGCTCCTACAACTTCTTTATGCATCTGTCATTCACTAAGACTTAACCTCTATCCCTTTGTTTTTTTTTCTCTATGAACAAAAGGAAGAGTAGTAAGCTGGGCATGGTGGCGCACGCCTTTAATCCCAGCACTCAAGAGGCAGAGGCAGGAGGATTTCTGAGTTCGAGGCCAGCCTGGTCTACAAAGTGAGTTCCAGGATAGTCAGGGCTATACAGAGAAACCCTGTCTTGAAAACAAACAAACAAACAAAAAAAACAAAACAAAAAAAGAAAGAGTAGTGTAAAAGTGGGCAGAAACTTAGAAATTACTCTTATTGGTCCTGCAAACACCGTGAGACAAATCTGTGTGCTTCTGTTTGCATAGCAGCTATTGAATAACATTCTGCCTGGCTGCTTTGGAGAGTGGTGGTTGTGTGACCCTCCCCGATCAAACTCACAACCATTCATAGACTCTTCTACTTTAGCTCTCATTAACTTCTATGATCCAAATACCACTACTTCCTCTTATATTTCCCACATCTCTCTTTCTCTTCGGTATCTCAGACTGTTTTGACTCCTCTGGGACATATTATATGGGCAAACTGGATTACCCGGATAGAAATAATATTTTCATTATGAGAACTGCCACCCAGAACTTAAGTCTGAACATTCACAAAGCCTCACCTCTCTGTGGCACTCGGGTTTACTTCTGCCTATCAACTATATTTCTGCCTACCAACTATCAGTAGTCTGGGATTTGTGCACAGATGTTTCTTTTTACAAAACCAAGAGTGTTTCCTGGTGAAGAACACTTGCTGATTCCCATCACAGGGCTTATAGTGGTACAGCATGACAACTAAGTGGTTCAGATCCTACCATTTCCTACAGTCCTGGGTATAATGGCTGACATTGCCACGAGCAGGACTGGATACTTTCCTAAGTGTTTACTATTCGTTTCAATCTAATTCATCCAGAATCTTCTACAGGTGCCTCAATCCATGCTTATCTCTAGGGCCAAATAGACTCACTGACCAATATAATGTTATAAAATCAGCAAGGATTAGATTTACTAACAAGAGAGAGAGGTGGCGTTTGTCTTTCACTCAGGGAGAAGTGTTGTTTATACATCAACCAGTCAAATATATTAAAAGACAAGATCTAACAACTCCAGATAGATCTCCAAAAATGTAAGAAACAGCTCAATTCTTCTAGACAGTGGGAAATTGACAGTTCATTATAGAATTGGGTACTACACCTCTAAGCCCTCTTCACCCCCTTTTCTTAATCTACTAGTTATACTCTGCCTTATAAACTTCTTGTCTAGATTACTCTAACAAAATATCCAAATGATTTCTAACTACCCTTTTAATCAGTTGATATTACATAATTATTGACTCCTAACTATAGAAGCAGAGGCTGTCAACTCTCAGTAATAGTCAAGTTTGCTCAAGGGATTTTGTTGCTCCCAGTCTGTAGAAAATAGTCTAATGATAACATTGTCCTCCTCTTTCCCAACTCTTGATTGTTTATCAATAATAACCAAAAAGAGGGGAATATAAGCCACTCAAGGCACACGAATGGTTAGCCACTTCCCAGAGGAGCTCCAATTGCCCAGTTCTACCCAAAGAATATTCTAACTGCCCTAACGGCTGGACTCAGTCTATGCCCTATGAGTAAGACATCTAAGCTCTGGAACTGAAATTCTACCAATATCTACCCTGGAAATCTCCACCCTGGAAAGCCCCTCTCCAAGAAATCCTATATAAACCCTGTCTTCTGCTCAATTTTCTGCTGCTTCTCACCCAAGCAGAAGCAGCCATCCTTTGGGTTTCCATCCCAATAAATCTCTTGTGTGACATTTGTTGTGCCATGTTACTTTGTGATATTCTTTGGCTCCTGACTGTCAGAATATGTTTCCATCTGAACTGTAACACTTACAAGAAGAATAAATAGATAAAAAATAAATAACAAAGAAAGCAACCTGTGCTCAAATACTTAAATTTTGTATTCATAAAATGTTTGAGAAATAAGGATGGTAAAGCCATTTTGGAGGTATTAATTTTAAGTGATATTTTTAAGAAATAGAAAATCAAATTGGAAGGTATTTTTCAAGTTACTTATATTAAATTGGTATTTGTTTTAAAACTGAAAATTATTGTACATATTACGACTATTTTGAAATTTGAAATCTTTTCAAATATGAAAACATTGTGTAGCAGTTAAATCAATCTATTTATTATATGCATTACTTCATACACTTATTTGTGATGACAACACTTAAAATCACTAATATTAATGGAAAAATAATATATTCAGGTCAAATCTTCAAGGTTAATGTAGAATTATAAAAGATAGCTATGAAAAAGCCAGTGGGAGAAGAGGAGGAAGAGGAGGAAGAGGAGATGAAGCAAAGAAGAAGAAGGATGAGGAAGAGGAGGAGGAGGAAAAAAAAATTAAAAGCCAGCTGGCAAAGACACCCCCTTCCCCAATAAGCCCCTCCCCACCAGAGCTACCAGTAAGGGTACACATAAGAAAAGACTACCAAGTACAAATATAGGAGGGGACCGTGTTATGTAAATTACCTACAGTGGGACTTGATGCTGGGGATCCAGGCCCTTTAGTCTTCAACTTGTTCCAGATCTCTGGCTCCCTTCCTGAATAGTGTCTTTCTCTCTATAAATAAACTGTTTTTCTTTCTTTCTTTCTTTCTTTCTTTCTTTCTTTCTTTCTTTCTTTCTTTCTTTCTTTTAACTTTTATAGTGCTTATATTTAAACTTAGCTTTTTAAAACAATTTTTATTAGATATTTTCTTCATTTGCATTTCAAATGATATCCTGAAAGTCCCTTATACCTTCCCCTGACCTGCTCCCCAACCCACCCACTCCCACTTCTTGGCCCTGGCATTCCCCTGTACTGGGGCATATAATCTTTGCCAGACCAAAGGCCTCTCCTCCCAATGATGGCCAACTAGGCCATCTTCTGCTACATATGTAGCTAGAGACAGGAGCTCATGGGGTACTGGTTAGTTCATATTGCTGTTCCTCCTATAGGGTTACAGCCCCCTTCAGCTCCTTGGGTAATTTCTCTAGCTCCTCCATTGGGGGCCCAGTGTTACATCCAATAGACGACTGTGAGCATCCACCTCTCTATTTGCCAGGCACTGGCATAGGCTCACAAGAGACAGCTATATCAGTGTCTCTTATAAATACAACAAAATCTTGCTGGCATGTGCAATAGTGTCTGCTGTCACCTGAATTTTTTATCTTAGCCATTCTGACTGGTGTGAGGTGGAATCTCGGGGTTGTTTTGATTTGCATTTCCCTGATGACTAATGATGTTGAACATTTCTTTAGGTGCTTCTCAGCCATTCGGTACCTCAGTTGAGAATTCTTTTTTTTTTTTTTTTTAGCTCTGTGCCCCATTTTTTTAATGGGCTTATTTGATTCTCTGGAGTCTAATTTCTTGAGTTCTTTGTATATATTAGATATTAGTCCCCTTTTGAATGTCCTTGTTCTATGTTCTGGAACATGTGAACCTAAAAATTCCAGCCTGTGTGCTCTGGACTGTGATCCATATGTACAATACTGCTGGCTCAGGTTCTGTAGCAACTCGTCCCTTATACAGTTCAAGGTTGCAGTATGCAGGAGAGAGAAGAATGTTGTATAATGATTTCTACTGGCTCTCAGTGGGTGCATGTGCATGTGTATGCTTGTGTAATATCCTCTGTTATTATCCATCTATTCCTTTGATATGGTATCCATAGCTAAATCTCAAGATAGTATTTTATAGTCTAGGCAAGAAGCCAGCAACTCCCAGTGATTTTCCTGTGTCTGCATCCCTACAGAGTTTGTTATAGGAATTTGTGGGGACACCTGGTTTGCTACTTGGATGCTGGGATCCAAACTGATCTTTACAATACCATGGTATCCTCCATCCCATCTGGTGTGACACTCAGTGTCCTCTTCTAAGAAGTACCCTGTGCTCTGAAAAGAGATATTGGAGGGAGACATTTTATTTAAAGCTCTGTGCTCCAAGTTCTCTTTCTCTTTCTCTGAGTAATGTCTCTGCTCATGGATATTTTAAACAATTTTTTATTAGACATTTTCTTCATTTACATTTCAAATGCTATCTCGAAAGTCCCCTATACCCTCCCCTCCCTGCCCTGTTCCCTGACCCACTCACTCTCGCTTCCTGGCCCTGGCATTCCTCTGTACTGGGGCATATAATCTTTGCCAGACCAAAGGCCTCTCCTTCCACTGGCATAGCCTCACAAGGGACAGCTATATCAAGGTCCTGTCAGCAAAATCTTGCTGGTATATGCAATAGTGTCTGCATTTGGTGGCTGATTATGTTATGGATCCCCAGGTGGGGCAGTCTCTGGATGGTCCTTCCTTCTGTCTCAGCTCCAAAGTTTGTCAGATTTTTAAAAATTAATACCAGTGCAACCATTTGCTATGTTAGAATGTGGTCATCATGCCTGTATTATTTAGTTTAAAGTCTACTTATGGAAGTTCAATTTATACAGATAATTTACTGTATGGAGAATCTAGTGAGTTTTAGCTATTAAATGTACCAACATTGCTCAATCAGATACAAGATCTTTGCAGTTGGCTACCTCTCACTTTTCAAGCATATTTTCATCATTTTATGTCCAGCATAATTTTTTAATGTAGCCTTTCATTACTAGATTCTTTTACTCCTTATGCTGTTCAAGATTTGTCTGAGTTACATATTTAAAAATTCTGTTTGTGTCTTGGCCTGTCTGGGCCACCCCTGCAGTCTCTCTTCTGAACCCCAGTGGAGGCTTCAGAGAATGCTCTGACCACTGGGACTCAGGTGGAAGTTGGATTCCCAGGAGTACTGACAGAGGCTAAGAGAATCACAGGAGGATCAAACTCCAGCCAAAGACAGCTTGAACAGTAACACCAGAGATTTCCAGTTGGTGAAAGGCAAACGTAAGACTCTTACTAACAAAAAAGAAAGAACACTGGGCATCATCAGAATCCAGTAGACCAACCACAGCGAGCCCTGGATACCCCAATACACTTGAAAAGCAAGATTCAGATTTAAAATAATATCTCATGACAGTGGTAGAAGATTTGAAGAAAGACATTAATAACTCATTCAAAGAAATACAGGAGAACACTGCTAAACAAGTAGAAGCCCTTAAAGAGGAAGCACAAAAATCCCTCAAGGAATTACAGGAGAACACCACTAAACAGGCAGAAACCCTTAAAGAACTACAGGCAAACACTGCTAAGCAGGTAGAAGAAACACAAAAATCCCTTAAAGAATTACAGGAAAAAAAACCAAACAGGATGGAATTGAACAAAACCATTCAGGATCTGAAACTGGAAGTAAGAACAATAAAGAAAGAGAGACAACTATGGAGATAGAAACCCTAGGAAAGAAATCAGGAACCATAGACGTAAGCATCAGCAACAGAATACAAGAGATGGAAGAGAGAATCTCAGGTACAGAAGATTCCATAGGGAACATGGACACAACAATCAAAGAAAATGCAAAATGCAAAAAGATCCTAATTCAAAACATCCAGTAAATCCAGGACACAATGAGAAGACCAAACCTACAGATAATAGGAGTAGATGAGAATGAAGATTTTTAATTTAAAGGGCCAGCAAATATCTTCAACAAAATTATAGAAGAAAACTTCCCGAACCCAAAAACGAGATGCCCATGAACATACAAAAAGCCTACAGAACTCCAAATAGACTGGACCAGAAAAGAAATTCCTCCAGACACATAAAAATCAGAACAACAAATGCACTAAATAAAGACAGAATATTAAAAGCAGTAAGAGAAAAAGGTCAAGTAAAATATAGAGGCAGGACTATTAGAATCACTCCAGACTTCTCACCAGAGACAATGAAAGCCAGAATATCCTGGACAGATGTTATACAGACAATAAGAGAACGCAAATGCCAGCCCAGGCTACTATACCCAGCAAAACTCTCAATTACCATAGATGGAGAAACCAAAGTATTCCACGGCAAAACCAAATTCACATGATGTCTTTTCATGAATCCAGCCCTTTAAAGGATAATAAAGGGAAAAACAATAACACTAAGATAGAAACTACACACTCGAAAAAGCTAGAAAGTAATCACTTAAAAAAAAAAAAAACCAACAACAATAGAAAACAGCCACAAGAACAGAATCCCAACTTTAACAACAAAATGACAGGAAGCAAAAATACTTTTCTTTGATTTCTCTTACCAACAATGAAATCAACTCCCCAATAAAAAGACATAGACTAACAGACTGGCTACACAAAAAGGACCCTACATTTTGCTGCTTAAAGGAAACCCACCTCAGGGACAAAGACAAACACTACCTCAGAGTAAAAGGCTAGAAAACAAATTTCCAAGCTAATGGTCTGAAGACACAAGCTGGAGTAGCCATTCTAATATCAAATATAATTGACTTCCAACCCAAATCTATCAAAAAAGACAAGGAGGGGCACTTCATACTCATCAAAGGTAAAAATCTACCAAGATGAACACTCATTCCCTAAATATCTATGCTCCAAATGCAAGGGCAGCATTCATTAAAGAAACTTTCATAAAGCTCAAGCACATATTGCATCTCATACAATAATAGTGGTAGACTTAAACACCCCACTCTCACCAATGGACAGATACTGGAAACAGAAACTAAACAGACACACGTGGACACTAACAGAAGTTATGAAACAAATGGATTTAACAGATATCTACAGAACATTTTATCCAAAAACAAAAGGATATAACTTCTTCTCAGCACCTCATGGTACCTCCTCCAAAATTGACCATATAATTGGTCACAAAACAGGCCTCATCAGATACAAAAATATTGAAATTATTCTATGTACCCTATCAGATCACCACAGACTAAGACTGATCTTCAATAACAACACAAATAATAGAAAGCCAACATTCACTTGGAAACTGAACAACACTCTACTCAACGATAGTTTGGTCAAGGAAGAAATAAAGAAAGAAATTAAAGACTTTTTAGAGTTTAATGAAAATGAAGCCACAACATGCCCAAACTTATGGGACACAATGAAAGCAGTCCTAAGAGGAAAAACTCATAGTTCTGAGTGATGCCAAAAAGAAACTAGAGAGAGAATACACTTGCAGTCTGACAGCACACCTAG
>NW_018392459.1:12728-28624 GCF_900095145.1 Mus pahari | reverse complement strand
CTAGCCCAGGTTACTATACCCAGCAAAGCTCTCAATAACCATAGATGTAGATACCAAGGTATTCCATGACAAAACTAAGTTCATACAATATCTTTCCATGAATCCAGCCCTTCAAAGGATAATAAAGGGAAAACACCAACACTAAGAAACTATACCCTAGAAAAAGGAAGAAAGTAATCCCTCAACAAAACCAAAAGAAGAAAGCCACAAGAACAGAATCCCAACTTTNACAACAAAAAATGACAGGAAGCAAAAATTACCTTTCTTTAATTTCTCTTAACATCAGTGGACTCAGTTCCCCAATAAAAAGACATAGACAAAAAAGACTGGCTACACAAACATTACCCCACATTTTGCTGCTTACGGAAAACCCACCTCAGGGACAAAGACAGAACTACCTCAGAGTAAAAGGCTGGAAAACTATTTTCCAAGCAAATGGTCCCAAGAAACAAGCTGGAGTAGCCATTCTAATATCAAATAATATTGACTTCCAATACAAATTTATCGAAAAAGACCAGGAGGGGCAGTTCATACTCATCAAAGTTAAAATCTACCAAGATGAACTCTCAATTCTAAATATCTAAGCTCCAAATGTAAGGTCAGCCACATCCATTAAAGAAAATTTAGTAAAACTCAAGCACAGATTGCACCTCACACAATAATAGTGGGAGACTTCAACACCCCATTCTCACCAATGGACAGATACTGGAAACAGAAACTACACAGAGACACATGGACACTAACAGAAGTAATGAAACAAATGGATTTAACAGATAACTACAGAACATTTTATCCTATAACAAAAGGATACACCCTCTTCTCAGCACCTCATGGTACTTCCGTCAAAACTGACCATATAATTGGTCACAAAACAGGCCTCCACAGATATAAAAATATTGAAATTATCCCATGAATCCTATCAGATCACCATAGACTGAGGCTGATCTTCAATAACAGCATAAATAATAGAAAGCCAACATTCACGTTGAAACTGAACAACACTCTACTCAATGATAGCTTGGTCAAGGAAGAAATAAAGAAATAAATTAAAGACTTTTTAGAGTTTAATGAAAATGAAGCCACAACATACCGAAACTAATGGGACACAATGAAAACAGTCCAAAGAGGAAAACTCATAACTCTGAGTGCTGCCAAAAAGAAACTAGAGAGAGAATACAGTAGTAGTCTGACAGTACACATAGAAGCTTTAGAATGAAAGGAAGCAAATTCACCCAAGAGAAGTAGATGGCAGGAAATAGTTAAACTTATGGCTGAAATCAACCAAGTGGAAACAAAAAGAACTATTCAAAGAATCAACCAAACCAGGAGCTGGTTCTCTGAGAAAATCAACAAAATAGACAAACCCTTAGCCAGACTAACTAGGGCACAGGGACAGTATCCTAATTAACAAAATCAGAAACAAAAAAGGAGACATAACAACAGACCCTGAGGAAATCCAGAACATCATTACATCCTACTACAAAAGGTTATACTCAAAAAAACTGGAAAACCTGGATGAAATAGACAACTTCCTAGACTGATACCAGGTACCAAAGTTAAATCAGGATCAGATTAACGATCTTAATAGTCCCATTTCCCCTAAGGAAATAGAAGCAGTCATTAATAGTCTCCCAGCCAAAAAAAAGCCAGGTTTAGTGCAGAGTTCTATCAGACCTTCAAAGAAGACCTAATTCTAACTCTCCTCAAACTATTCCACAAAATAGAAACAGAAGGTACTCTACCCAATTCATTCTATGAAGCCACAATTACTCTCATACCTAAACCACACAAAGATCCAACAAAGAAAGAGAACTTCAGACCAATTTTCCTTATGAATCTCGATGCAAAAATACTCAATAAAATCTTTGCAAACTGTATCCAAGAACACATCAAAACGATCATCCATCATGACGAAGTAGGCTTCATCCCAGGGATGCTGGGATGGTTTAACACACGGAAATCCATCAACGTAATCCACTATATAAACAAACTCAAAGACAAAAATCACATGATCTTCTCGTTAGATGCTGAGAAAGCATTTGACAAGATCCAACACCNNTTCATGATAAAAGTCTTGGAAAGATCAGGAATTCAAGGCCCATACCTAAACATAATAAAAGCAATATACAGCAAATCAGTAGCCAACATCAAAGTAAATGGAGAGAAGCTGGAGGCAATCCCACTAAAATCAGGGACTAGACAAGGCTGCCCACTTTCTCCCTNCCTATTCAATGTATTACTTGAAGTCCTAGCCAGAACAATTTGACAACAAAAGGAGATCAAGGGGATCCAAATAGGAAAGGAAGAAGTCAAAATATCACTATTTGCAGATGATATGATAGTATATAAAAGTGACCCTAAAAATTCCACCAGAGAACTCCTAAACCTGATAAACAGCTTCAGTGCAGTAGCTGGATATAAAATTAACTCAAACAAATCAGTGCCCTTTCTCTACACAAAGGATACATAGGATGAGAATGAAATTAGGGAAACAAAACCCTTCACAATAGTCACAAAAATATAAAATACCTTGGTGTGACTCTAACTAAGGAGGTGAAAGATCTGTAGATGAAATTCTTTATCATCACAGGATCCCTAGAATATATGACCAAAATAATTGTGATCTTCCTGGGCAAATCAGTTATTTCTGAGTTACTGTATATACCTACCCTATCACATATCACAAATAATCAATTGGAAAATTATGCCCACATGTGAAAAAGTCTTGGTATCCTTTTTCTTTGCTGGCACTGTCACCATTGTAGCCATAATGCCATATAAAAGAGAAAAAATTATTGAATGTTATTATAGAATTTGGAATGATTGCCAGGATGCTATCAATGAAGGTGTCAGGACAGGCCAGCTTGAGGACTTGAACAAGTTCAAAAATGGAATGAGTGTTTTCTAGGCTGTCCAGAAGGACAACCAAAGCACTAATAGATTATGTAGCAGGCTATTAGCAACTCTAGTGTACAGTGCTGATAATACCAGAATAATATTGTAGCAGAGATTCAAAAGGACCAGGTACCTTACAAGGTGACAAATGTCCACATTGTGATTGTAGGCCATGACACCAAGGGAAAAATCTTCCATCCTTGTTCAAATGACAACATAGTAGATCATGCTGTGGCAGCCTGTGCAAATGATGCTATTGATTCTCAAGTTTTTATGTTCAGCAGCATCATTAGGACAGAGTTGCTGCATAAACTACTATCATTAAAAGACACATAAGAGACAAAATAGTTACTAGGATTGAGCAGGGAAAGTCAGAGGTAAAGGCCAAGAATTTTACAATATTTTCCAACACTGTGATCAAATATATGCACAGGTAAAGGGTGATTATGATGGTCTGAAGTCTGGATTATTTATCAGTGCTGGCAGCAAGAGTTCATAACCTATGGCTTTGAAAATTTGGGTACTCATTTTCAGGCATACATGAGGAAACAAACCAGATTAAGTGGATATTCATATCAAGATTTCATAAAATCATTGATGCCAGGCAGTTGATGGCAGACTCTAATTTCCTGCAAGGAGCCCCCTCTTAGAGGAGAGATGTCTTCAGCTATAGTAGAAAGTATGAATTAAATAGAGACTGGCCAAAATACAGAAAATATGAATTGTCATTATACCAGGAAGGTTGAGGATGTCTGAATGAAGCTAGCATGATGCCAACACACAAAGAAAACTAGTGTTTTGCATTTTCCATGTAAGACACTATTCTGACCCTAACACAGTCTTCCACAATCTCCAACTCATGGTGATATTTTTAAAGCAGTGAAACTTTGAGAAACGTAGAGTTGTGTGGTTGGGTGTCATTTGGAATGAACCTCTGAATGCTATATCACTATCTAGTATATTTGTTCTCTACCATGTTTACAACACAAGTTCTTATTAACATAGGCTGAACTAATTCTGCTAATATACATTCTCTGACAAAAAAGAAAAGACTGTTACATCCCTAAAATCTTGTAACAAAATAAGATTTTTTTCCTTCAATTATTTCATCTGGAGTTAATTTCTTACCATCAAGGAAAATATCTAATGCAAATATAGAGCAATTCTTTCTTTCCTCCTCATCTCCCATTTTGGAATCATGTGATAAAATTTTCATACTATATTATATTCTATTTGAACAATGTCATTCTTGCATCTGCATACAGGTTTATTCAGGAAGTTTATTTATTTAGTCTGAAGTCTGATAGGCCATAGAAATTAATAATACAGTCTACATTACCCAATAGTAGATATTATGCCAATTGTCTCAGTTCTTGTAGAAGGAGAGGGAAAGAAGAAAACTTGTCAATATCTGGTTAAAAAAAAAAAACAAAAAAAAAAACTTAAATAATGAGAAAGTAAAGCTAATAGTGACATAACCATATTCTTTATCTCATAAATCCCCAACTTCTCATGTCACATTTGGCAAGAAGCTAGAAACATAAAAATATAATAAGATTAAGCCGGGCGGTGGTGGTGCACGGCTTTAATCCCAGCACTTGGGAGGCAGAGGCAGGCATATTTCTAAGTTCGAGGCCTGGTCTACAAAGTGAGTTCCAAGACATCCAGGGCTACACAGAGAAACCCTGTCTCGAAAAACCAAAAATAAATAAATAAATAAATAAATAAATAAATAAATAAATAAACCATGAGATTAAATGTGTATCAGCCACATCAAATAAATTCTTCCTGTCTATTCACACTTATGACATTTATCATTCTGCTAGGACAATAATTGTAACACTGCCCATTGTATTGTAGCCTTTTATATGTGCAATTCATTACTGAAGGTTCCTCTGATTTGAAATTTTAAATTGAGAAATGAACTGTTATTCTGATGGGATTTTTGCTACATGGGACTTGAATTTTTTTTTTTTTTTTTATTGAGGATTTCAGTTCACTTTTATATTTTTTTATTACTTACTGTAATAAGTATGATATGCTTTGGGAAACTTTATATAGTATTTTATATTTGGTGTTTTGTGTTTTTCTTGTATATGAATGGGTATGTTTTTCCTTAGTTGAAAGAGATGTTCTTCTATGTTCTTGTTAAAGACATGGTCTATGCTTGGGCATTTTTCCCCTCATGCATAATTCAATATAATCCAAATATGTTGTCATTTCATGGTTCCCATATTTCCTCTATTTTTTGTGTGTTTTAAAAATATTTTGTTCAATATTTATGTGTTCTATATTCCATTATTTTGCAAGTCTTCCAGTACGGGTATTCTACCTTCTGCTTTCTTGATCCATTCAACTTCTCAGGCTTTCTCTGAGGTTTCCAGTTATGTGAATGGATCCTTCACTTCTATCATCATTTAAAGTTTATTAAATTCTGTTCTCAAGTCTTTTGGTTCTCCATTCTGCTTCCTCCCTCATGATACACAGGCACTGCTACACACTGGACACAAAAGCATGGAGAAGGTTCAGGTTCTATGTTCTGCATCTTTCCTTGGAGTGTTCAAGCACTGCTACAAACCAGACAGAAAAGGATGAATTGGAGACCGGCATGGGTGGGTCTGCAGGATCCTGGTTCAGCAGTGAATGCAGGTAGGAGGTCTTCTCTGAGGATTCCAGTGTTAGATTTCTTTCAGATGATATTAAGTGAAACTTTTCTCTTAGACAACATGCAGTGAAATTGGGTGAACAAGTACTATATTAACCTTTGAGAGTAGGAGTGGGCTCATCTTAGGGTAAAGTTTCATTGGCTGAGGCCTTATACTTGGCAGATACTTTATTTGTATGTAGAGGAATTCTAGGTAGTTGAACCTGTAATTTTTTCAAGGACCATATGATATTCTTCATGTAGAAGATGTAGGGATTGGGCTCACCAAATGAGGCAGAGAAGAGGAAGCTCTGCTTGGAAAAGGGAGACTTTCATTGTGTACTGATCTCAGGAAAGCTATATGTATGTTGTAGACTATAATGCTAGTTGTGGTGTCTACCAAATTCTGGCATCCCTCAGACATTTCCTAGTAGGTTTATTTTCCTATTTTTTAGTTGTTACTTCATTTCTTCTTTGAATTATTTGAATTTTTGATAAATTTAATGATTGTTCTTTTACATTCTGTGCTCTCAAATTCATCCAACTCTTTTTCAGTAGCAAACATTGCTAAAGGACTATTATGTTTGGGAGAGAATGTAAGGATGCAATCTTTCATTTTGTAAGTAATTTTGAAAAATAGTGTGTGATGTGGGCAACTTTTATTAGTTCTATACCTAATATTTACATAGTAGGTTTGATCATAAAAAGGATGTGTGTGGGTGTTGGGCTTTGATATTATTATAAATGTCTTAAGTAGAAAAAAGTGGGATAGCCAGAAAGGACTTGGAGGGTTTACATAATGTGTATCCTCATCCAGATCTGAATTGTGAGAGCATATCTTCTCAGGTAAACACAATGAATGTGGAATGGGGGTGGACTTTGTGTTTAGAGGTAGAAAAGTTATGTCTTGATTAATCATGAAAATTGCTGGTTAGATCAGTTCAGACTGGGGCCGTTGAGGTTGTAGTGAGGTTACATGTAGAAGGTAAATCAAGGGAAAATCCATGTAGACACACTAGGATATATTCTGCAAAAAGATGTACAGTATTTTGTTAGGTGGATGATCCATTAACCTTTTGTATGTAAACTCTATCTTATCTCTAGTTTTCAAGACATTATTCACTTCTGTGAAACTGCATACTGAACTGATTTCTTTGTATTCCACTTTCTTTGTGTGGTATCTCCTTCCTCTCACAAGACGGGGATTTAAGGTAAGGAAATTGTTTGTCAGCATTATTTTTGCAGGGAATTCATCTCCAGAGTTGTGTTTTTGATATTTTGTCTCTGGGGTCTTGGATGACTATTTTCTTTATTTTTTCTTTTCTTTTCTTTTTTATGCTTTAGTAGTAATTTCAGACAGGGAGCGATGCGATTTTTATTCAGTGAATTCTTCTGCTTCTTGTGATTTCAGCTCCTAGGATACAATAATCAGATCTCTGGCAGTAAGAGGAAATGCCATTGTAAGAGTATGATATTCACTGGACCTCTCAACATCAAGTATTTATTCATACAGATTTTTCTATTTCTGTGATGTTTATTCCTTAAGGATTTGAGTTGTCTTGGGATTTCAAATATGAATATGAATTTCAAATATGAATAATGAGGAGTTAGGTAATTGAACCCTAAGGGCCACCAATACTGCAAATAGTGGACATGTATCTCCTTTATAACATAACAATGTACAGTACAGGAGAAGCACATTTGATTTTATACCCAGATATGCAATTCCTGTTTAAGAAACTTGTTTTCTCTATAGTCCATCTATCTTTCCTGGGATTACATTTTCAACTTTTATTCAGCAATATCCAGTATAGAAGTAGACAATTCTTCATTTTTATATTCAAGGTAATCAGAAGTTTTCCACAGTAAATAAATGAGACATGGAGGTTTCGGTCTATTTATTTCCTTATGTTACATTTCTCCCTTTTAAATCATGTTTTGCTTCTCTCCCTCCTCTCACATCCTCTCTATGTTCCTACCCTCCCCTGTCCTCCCCCTCTGTTCCTTTCACTCCTTCTCGATTTGGGTAGTTTTATTTCCTCTCCTATTGTCCTCTCCTGAGTCTTCTCTTTTTTATTCCTGTCCTGCCTTCCCTCTTCTTATCTAACTTCTTATTGTCTCTCTTCTCCTCTTTTCTCACCTCCTCACCTAATTTTTTTCCTCAACAAGTTGAAAATGAATTCAACATCAGTTAAGACACTTGTTATTGGGATTAATTGATAATGTTTCTGAATTAACTTGACATCATTCTTGTGATGTAATTTGTCCATTTCTCAATATATCCTCATATTTTTCTGTCTTTCAAATTACAAACTTCCCACCTGTTAATAATAATTATCTATTTCAGAATGTATTTGAATAGTGTCTCACTTACTCTATTCTTTTGATATCTGATGAGCTTGGTTTTTGATGAGTGCGATTTTCTAAATTTAACCATCTCTGGCTTGGTATTTGAACTCTTAAAAGAGATTAAGTTTCATCCTTATTTTTTGTTTCATTTTAGAATTGACTGAAAAAAATCTATTTATGTAGTTCAAGTTGATCTATTTAATCTCCTGTTTTACCTCTATCACTATCTGAAGTTCTTCGAATATAGATATGCAATGCATTACATTAATACATTGCCACTCCATCCCTTTATAAAATGATATTCGTGCATATTAATATATGCATTTATGAGGTTCAATGGGACAACTGGATTTATCCATACTTCATTTAATATTTTATTCATATAATTTTCAATTGTACCATATCACACATTTGAGAGCTCTATGTGGTTAGCATGACCTATTCCTTCAAATATTTGCAGTGTTGAAGAAAATTGATTTACTATAATAGTGTCCACATTACAGCTATAAGGTAGGTGAATGATTTAAAGGACCATTGAGAAATATTCGTGCAGATACACCAATCTACTTTTTTAGACTCTATGCCTTTATACCTCTACAAAATATTATGAAGTATTTTAAATGAACTAAAAAAGCAGAACGATTGTTAGAGCAACACAATCACACTATCAGAATAAATCAAATTCATCAACATTCTTAATATTAAGAATATTTTTGTTTTTAAAAATGTATAATATATAAGTTTATAATTATTACTTTTATTTCATACTCACCCTCTCGGAAACCACCATAGAAATTCATGCATATTAACTTAATTCTGGTAATATGCCTGTTGTAGAAATAAAACTGTGGCTGTCGAAGATGGACAGTGGAATATTAATTTACAGTATGAGTACACCAACAGTTAAATCATTGTCAGAAATAGAAGACTGTAGTATTAAGCCCAAAAATCAACTTCTTAATCAAATGATCTGTACTATCATAAGTAACAAACATGACTATGTAATTTACAATCTTTCATAAACATGATATTTGTGTAGATTGTCAAAATCCACATGGCTAATGATCCATGCTAAATTCATTGCCCTGATTATCATTGAGGGAAAAAGGTAAACACTGAAATTTAAAGAATATGTTAGAATTGAAAAAAATTATTTTTCTCATGTCTTCATAGAAAATGCTTTGCTATACTCATAAAGTCTCACCACAATGACTGTCAAGGGAAGGGGGGAATGTTGTAATTGTACTAGAATCCCAAAAACTAAAAAGCAAAAAAAAAAAAGTATGTTGCTAGTCAGTATTGTGTTGAAGAAAGTCATAGAATAGGACACAGGTACAGTACAGCTTTAAGACTGATGGTCTCCAGATGTTCTAGCTTTCTATCTGTACTGAATGCTTGTTGATAACTTCTAAAATACCTTAAAAATGTCTTGCTCATTCTGAGGGTTAAATGCAATTGGCTTGTGCAATTAGCATCCATAGCCTATTGACAGGGATTAAATAAAGTAGCCTTTGCTTCATGTCCCCAGGTAGTACACAGCTCTAACTTAAAGCCTGCTAGTTGATAATGTAGGACAAAAAAAAAGGGACACTTTGAAAAGCTTTTTTAGACTTTACTTTCAGGCACAGCTATGTTTGCATAGTATTCTAATATATATACTGTATATACAAATAATGGTATAAATATATGGTGTTTCAACAAAATCTGATGAAATTTTACTGAGTATTTCAAAATCAGAAAAATGTAGAATTTCAATTTCCATGAAATATTATAGTAAAACACACACACACACACACACACACACACACACAAATACTTGTGCGTGTTTATTTGTGTGTAGATTTATTCTACAATGAAATTGCTATAATTGTATGAGTTATATTCTCTCTTGAAGTTAGGTAAGTTTAATATTATATATTATGTTGATCTAATTTAGATATATTAATTTGTTATTTGTAAATAGTAAGAACGTTAACAAAAATAAAATATTTTTTCAATGATATAAAACCATATTTTATCCTTAGCTTGATGTAGCATAATTTTATACCTTTTCTCACATTGGTGTTTATCAAGTTTTTGTTTTCCTTCTATATCACACTGCATTACATACAGAATTAAAGTGGGATCTAAGAATAGCTCTACTTTCCTCAGCTGTGAGAGAATATTTCTGAGGCACCTCCTCCCTTTCATTCGTCTTTCATATTGCCAGGGTTTTTTTTGTTTTTTATATGTAAATATCAACACTTGGTCATAGTTACAAGGAAGTCTATAGAAAATTCATATCAAATCTCCTTTCTCTTATCTCTCCCTACTGAATTTCATCTATTTCTTTCTATTTTATGCAACATACTTGAAAATTTTAACAAAAAATTGTCACACACATGGAAGTTGAAAAACATATAACTATTTAATTGAATATTTTCAGAGGTCCAGCAATATTCTTACATCACACATTTATGACAGTGTGGGATTCATGACTAGTTAATTTTTTTTAAAGATTTATTTATTTTATGTATATCAGTATACTGAAGCTGTACAGATGCTGTGAGCCATCATGTGGTTGATGGGAATTGAACTCAGGGACTCTGCTGACTCCGGCTTTGAACCCAAAGATTTATTTATTGTTATATGTAAGTACAAAGTACACTGTAGCTATCTTCAGACACACCACAAAAGGGCATCAGATCTCATTACAGAATGGTTGTGAGCCACCATGTGGTTACTGGGATTTGAAATCAGGACCTTTAGAAGAGCAGTCTTAACCGCTGAGTCGTGTCACCAGCCCAGACTGCTCCATTATTGACCAATTCAAAAATCTTATGTTGAAACTGGTGATGAGTTTCTGTTATCTTTCTCTTGCAAAATTTTGCATCTGGTCAGGTGCTCAGTTTACAAATCCAAGGCTAAAGGATTCAAAATGCTACTCAAATATGACATGAAATATTTCTGGGCTATTGTACTATGGTATTTAGATATACTTACAGAAAGCCCTTACCCAGTTTATGAAAAAGAACTTATTGTAAGAATGTTAGTATGCTTTGTACTTTATTAAATAAAAAATTTCAGTTTTTAAAATTATGTTTTCAATTATTGGCAAACCTATACATGCATAAAAGTTATCTTTAGTACATCCACTCACATTCCACATTCTAACTACTCCCTAAATTTTACTAAACATCCCTTTCAATATTCAAGAGGTTCTCTAAATACGTATTCCTTCTTTTCCCACAAAACTATGATTAGCTTACAAAAAATGGGATATGTCTCCAAATTATTTACCAATGAGTTGACTATTAACAATATAATTTCTATTCAATAGAATGTCATACTCTATCTCACTGCTTGAGAGATTTCAACTCAAGGAAAACTTGTGGAATATCACATGGAATCCAATCTTGAAGCAATTTATTGAAAAAGTCACTGATTGGCAAATCCATTAAATTCACAATTAGATGTATATCCATGATTTTCTTAATTACTCTGTTTCTTTTATCTCCATATGTATTACTGATTATTTAAATATTTGTTTATCAGTTCTCACTGTAGCAGCTAGGATGGGTACCTAATCACAGTTTTAAACTGAAGCTAATTTGTTTTATAACAATTCTTTCTTGTGTAAAATACATTTCTTAGTTATAAAGATATTCTATACTTAGATTTGGGATAATCTTAGAACCAGATTTGAACATATCCACACTGGACTTTTAAATGAATACACAAAGTAAGTGAATTAATTTTTTATAGACATTGCTCAATCTTACTTTCTCATTATCATGTATAATAATACTAAAATACATGGATCAAAATAGATAAAATAGTACTTTCTTATTCATTAGACTAGGAGTAAAATGAGTCAATCGAAAGATATATATTTATTAAAATTATAATTTATTAATAAATAATTTATATGTAAATAAAAGGAAAGTACTTTATTTCCTCAAAATTATAGAATGGTAGGATGTAAATACTCCAGTGAAATAGCTCCACCTATAAAAATTATATGACACAGCTTGGCAGTGGTGGCACATGCCTTATTTAATCCTAGCACTCAGGAGGCAGAGGCAGGTAGATTTCTGAGTTTGAGGCCATCCTGGTCTACAGAGTGAGTTCCAGGACATCCAGGGCTACACAGAAAAAAATCTGTCTCAAAAAATTATAGGACACATTAATCTTTCATCATTATTATCTTGTGGGCATATATTAATTATAAGAAATTCTAAATACTTTGAATAATTCTGTACCTATTATTCTCATAATGATAATTTTTACTCTGTCATCAAGAAACAATTAAAAGAGATAGCTTGCATTTATTCAAGGATATTTGCCTGAACTTTCAGCTTCAATCTGATGAATTTCTTAAAAGCAGATCAATGAAATTCAGTAAGTAGAGAGAAAGTAAGTAATTTATACATTTTTGGTTGTGTCATCTTTAGAACAATATTACAGTTTTAGCTTAAGTGTGGTCCTAGAAAATACATTAAAAATGGCCATGCTGCACTGAAATCATTACTTCTGAAAAAAGGAGACATGTGGCATTTGATCCAAAGATTGTATTATACTCTCTAAAATTGCTATAACTCTTAAAATGGTGTTAAATGTCTCAAAACCTTTAAAATACCTTGGAGCTGCAGCTACAAAAATGGATTAAGGGAACAAAACTCAAATGCTCAGGAATAGCAGCAAGTCCTGCTAACTAATGAGCTCCGTCTGCAGTCCCACTTGTCTAATATCATTTCCTTGAAACCACAATAAAAGATGTGACCATGTATCCTTTCTGTTTTGCTGTAAATAAGTAACCATACTTGAAATTGTTCTTCTAGAAAGTGAAATTGGCAAACACATTTACTAAGATTCATTTATGAGAGTGGATGTATGTCTGAAAATCCCCCAAGTGGGTGATTGAGGCAAAATTGATTTCACCACAGAAAACACAATTAAGTAGGATCTTGGCCAAAATTATATACTAAGATTGTGTATAAAAAAAATGAAGTTGTGCAATTTCTAACAACTAAAAAAGAATATTTTGAAGACTTTAAAAAATGGTATGCATTAGGTGGCAGATATTTTAATATCTGAGTTAACTGTTTTGATCAACACAATGATTTGACTACTATATTATGATTCATTGTACTGTAACATTTTCTATCTCCAAATAACTGTAGTTAATATGTGTCAGAATGAGTTTCCAGGCTATCTGAGATGGCATATAATCTCAATCCTAGTGTCCTAAAAAGAGAAAGACAGAAGCAACAAGACTTTAAGGTCAGCTAGAAATATATCATTCCAGACTTAAATGCAATCATAAGGTACACAGAGGTTGACTATAAAGCAAGACAGTGTCCCAAAAAATCCATTAGAACAGAGGATGGTGATACACACCTTTAATCTCCACACTAAAGAGGAAAATGCTAGTTGATCTCTATATGTCTATACAATGACTTCTAGGCCAGCCAAGGTCTACAGCATGGGATACTCTCTTAAAAATGAAAATTAATCTATATATTTAATAGTAGTTCCATTTTAATTTTTGTCAGAAAGAACAGTAAATGTGTTATGGATTGTTTAAGCTAATTCCTCATTAAATTTAATCAGTACAAATATTGTTACCATGTAACAATTAGCCTATAAATACATAAATATGTCACATATACAATACTCTTATTCAAACATAAGTAGAATTATTATGTACCAATTTGAAAATTAAAAACATAGTAAAACAGTGAAAAATTAGTAAATACTGAAGAAAATAGAAAGTAAGGAAAGGAAGTGGTAGAAAAAGTACCATGAAAAAAGAAATGTTCACTATAGCATAGAAAATAAGGAAAGCCCTGTTTATACTATTCCCTAATGTTCTTTCTTAGCATCATCAACATCATGAAGAGAGGAAACATTTCAGAATCTACAGAATTCCATCTCATGGGTCTATCAGATAATCAAGAACTGCAGCCTGTCCTATTTGGAGTCTTTCTGTCCATATATCTGATCACAGTGTTTGGGAACCTTTTCATAATACTAGCCACAATTTTTGATTCCAATCTCCACACCCCAATGTACTTCTTCATTTCCAACCTCTCTTTCATTGATATCTGTTTCACCACTACCACCATCCCAAAAATGCTGGTGAACATACAGGCTCAGGACAGCTCGATCAGTTATATAGGCTGCCTCACTCAAATCTGCTTTGTCCTAGCTTTTGCAGGATTGGAAAATGAAATTCTGGTAATGATGGCCTATGACAGGTTTGTGGCTATCTGTCATCCACTGAGGTACACTGCCATCATGAATCCCAAACTTTGTGGGGTGATGGTTTTGTTGTCCTTCTTGCTAAGTATCCTAGATGCTCTGCTCCACACTTTGATGGCACTGCGTCTCTCATTCTGCTCAAAGGTGGAAATTCCTCACTTTTTTTGTGAATTGGCACATATTCTCAAGCTTGCATGTTCCAATATTCTCATCAATAATATTCTGGTGTATTTGGTGACAAGTCTGTTTGGTGTTCTTCCACTGTCTGGTATAATTTACTCTTATACTAGAATTATCTCCTCTGTTTTGAAAATTCCATCAGCTGCAGGAAAATACAAAGTATTCTCCACATGTGTATCACATTTAGTAGTGGTTATTTTGTTCTATGGGACAGGTTTTGGTGTTTATTTGAGTTCTGCTGGCACTCATAGCTCCAGAAAGAGTGCAATAGCCTCTGTGATGTACACAGTGATCACTCCCATGATGAATCCCTTTATATACAGCTTGAGGAATAAAGACATGGTTGAGGCTTTCAAGAAACTGATCTCTAGAATAACAACTTCCCTTTGATGTGCCACCTTATGTGCTGAATTATTAATATTAAGAGATCCAAAATGCAACACCAATGAGTTTTTGGGCATTAAACCATACATCAGATAGTGGAACATGAGAACTGTGGTTTGGACCACTTGAATGTAAATTCTATCTGTGGCATATTTTAGTTAAGTATCTTTTGACATTTTAAACTATCCTGTTTACTTTTCTATGAAGTGAATATTAAATTAATTTCTGCATTATTCTTCACTAGTATATGATGCATTACTTAATTTGTGGAGTAGATATAATGAATGTAATATATACATATGTATGTAGATGTGCCTATACATGTGCACATATGTTTAAGGTTCCCAAATTTTTTAACTGAAATATTTTGGGAATGTCTATTGTGTGTCCTGACAAGAGAATGGGTACAGTATTATATGGGACAGCAGAGATTGCTCAAAATTTGCTACATTCCTGAGAAATACACAACAAACTGGGTAACAACTGACAATAGCTGCATTCTTCTAGTTTTCTGTACACTTTGTAGGTAGTTAGAAAGTTAGTAGAAAACATTTGGACCATGTCTACTCATTGTCTTGTCCAATTAATTTTTATTCCCGTGAAGCTGGAGATGGCTCCTTGAAAATCTTTCAATTTTCTGCACTCCAAGATATGTGAAGTGTGTTTACCTCCTGAGTTTCATATTTTAGAATACAATCATATTTAAAAAATGACTTCTCTTCAAGAAATTGTTAGGCACTTAAAATTACATTCATGCAGGTGAAGAAAATATTAAAATATGTGATAAGTAAAAATGGGGAGAGAAAACAGACACAACAGGGTATTAAAGAGGAAAATGACTGGAAGTATCAGAGGGGATGAAGAAATGAAGACTATAGAGACTATTTTTAGTGCACATTTGAAAATGCTGTGAAAAGACAAAGTTCGGAGCTAAGATCGAAGGAAAGACCATTCAGAGACTGCCCCACCCGGGGATCCATCCCATATACAACCACCAAACCCAGACACTATTGCATATGCCAGAAGATTTTGCTGTCAGGATCCTGACATAGTTCTCTCATGTGAGTCTATGCTAATGCCTTGCAAATTCAGAAGTGGATGCTCACAGTCATCTATTGGATGGAACACAGGGCCACCAATGAAGGAGCTAGAGAAAGTATCCAAGGACCTAAAGGGATCTGCAATCCTATAGGAGGAACAA
>NW_018392459.1:0-12708 GCF_900095145.1 Mus pahari | reverse complement strand
CCCCCCCAGAGCTCTGTCTCTAGTTGCATACGTAGCAGAGGATAGCCTAATTGGCCATCAATAGGAGTACAGGCCCTTGGTATTGCAAAGATTACACGGCCCTGTACAGGGGATTGCCAGGGCCAGGAAGCAGGAGTGGGTGATTGGGGAGCAGGGCAGTGGAAGTGTATAGGGGACTTTCGGGATAGCATTTGAAATGTAAATGAAGAAAATATCTAATAAAAAACACACAAAAAGAAAATTCTGTAGTAATGTTTAGTACCTTAAATGCTGTTAATAAAAATGGAAAATGCATTTAAAAATAGAAAATACATGTAAGAAACCCAATGGTATGCTGACATTCTTTGGGGGACAAAAGAAAGATTACTACTTCAGTTTTTCCTAAAAATAATTACTATTATTTACTAATTGTAGGCAATTTCCCTCAGTTAAATGCTATATCTAACCATACTAATAAAATTTAAGAGCTAGGTTCTTTTCTTCCATTAGTCATAAAAGTAAATATTAGTCACTTATTTTCTTTTGAACAGGGATGCTGTTCTTTTGAATTGTTATACCTATGTCAAACAAACTAGCAACACTAAAAAAAACCAACAACAACACTCCCTTTACAACCTGCTATTTGCAAGATTTATTTATGTTTATTTACTTATACGAGTACAATGTAGCTGCCTTCAGACTGACCTGAAGAGGGCATCTGATCCCCTTGCAGATGGTTGTGACCTCTGGAAGAGCAGTCAGTTAACCATCTCTCCGTGTCATAAGATTTCTTTTTAAACATACTTTAATGTTATTGTATTTATTTATTGTGAGGATGTGCACACATCCTATAGGGCACATGATGAGGTCAGATATGACTTAAGGGATTTCATTTTCTTTTCCCCTATGCACGTTCCAGAGACAGAATTCATCTCCTTAGGCATGTTGGAAAGTATATTAACTGTCTGAGACATATTGGCATTTCCATCTGTAAGGATTTCTATAAGTAAATTTGAGCACCCACCTTTTTGAATATACTTATACGTTACAGAATGGGTTAGAGAATTGAGCCACACTTTTACAGGTGGATGCCTAACTATGAAATCACTGTAAGGTTATCAAATATGAGTTTATTAATTAAGATAAAAATAAATGCATGGTATTGTGACTAAATTACATACAGCTTGGATCCCTATCAGTTTCTTTATTTTGCAATTATTTGTGTCAATTACCTAGGAAATAATTAATAAACTAAAAATATTGTAAATTTAATCCTACTCTGAGGAAATTAATGGACAGTGTTCCTCAAATAAACATTATACCTGGTAATTGTAAATTGTACCTCTTTGACATGCAGAACTTAGAAGTGAAACCTATAACAAATCATCATCAAGTTTATTTTCGGTGATACTGTCATAATTGGATTATAGGAGTAACTTGAAAATATGATTCTTGAAGCACAACATGGAAGCTTTCTTTATGACTTGTAAGAAAAAGAATCCCTCACATTAGAAAACTTGGAGAATGAAAACCAGTGCTTCGAAGGCAGGTGATTTACAAAGACTGCAGACCTAGATTTACTGTGGTTCAGTACTCTGAGGAAAGTGTATTATTGGTTTCATTTTCATCCAGAAAATAACAAGAAATGGGGTACAATCACCTAGACAAGTGCCATAATATGGAGAGTGATTTCTAGATTCTTTGACAAGAGAATCAATATTCTGTGAAGTATTTCAAAAACACCTGTCTAATATTTGAATGTTAGTTCTCATAGTGCATTTAAATCCTCTGGATATTGTCTTTGCAAATTTCTGAGATATTTGAGTATGCTATTTTCAAAATGATTCTTGCAGGGAAAACTCTTCATGCATTGAATAGTAGGGTCCTGAATGTAATAAAATATTTCCTATAAAATGTTATAAATATAGACAAAAGAAGACATTATAACCTTTGAAAAATGTGACTGATAAAACTAGTATCTACTGCATTCATTTGGTAATTTTGCCTAAAACCCACCATGTTAACAGGTCTCAAACAGATTTTTCTCATTTATGTAGATATCTCTAGATAGTGTTACCCTACATTTTTATTTGAACACATAAAATAACAAATTAAAGGACTTAGTTATCTCTTCAGATTCTGGGAACTAAATGCAAGGCCTTCTACCCAAGCAGCATGAACACTTAATGCTCAGTAATATCTTCAGACCTTATTTTTTATTGATTAAATAAATTAAAAATAATTGATATTGAAGAAAAAAATTCAGACAAAATGAGTGAAAAAAAGAGGAAGTTGTATACAGAGATCATCAAAATGTAGGTAGGGAATGTATGTAAATATTATGTTCTCAGCGATGAGGAGACAAGCTTGTTTCTAGTGAACAGATTCCATATCCACAATCCCCCCAAACCACCCAAAATGCATCTAACAGAGAGAATGTAAATCTTTTGTTAAAAACGTTTATTTTCCCTTTCTGGATTTTTATTCATGCATACTGTATTTATGTCATTTTCACCTCTACTTCTCATCTTCATTATGTCAGATCTGTGACATAGTCCCTTCACCAATCACCAGTCAGGTCTTTTCTCCCATCCTATTTTTAAATTTTAATATTCATTGATAAATGTACTATAATAATTCAATTGATATGACTTTTTTATGTGTACACACACACACACACACACACCACATCACACACACACACACACACACACACACACACACCCCTAAATATACAAGTATACCCACAAACTCTAAATAATGTCTCTTGTGTGAATGTTCATATTTTTAGGGATAACCATTTGGTACTGGATAACCAAATGGTGTGAATTTACCTAAGGAAGACTACTTATCTTGATCTTAGCATTTCGTAGTTACTTATAGTTATTTGCCTAGAATTGAAGTCTCATGAACTTTCGCTATTTCTTGTTAATATATATGTTGGTATCAATATATCAACGTCTTTTTAAATCACAAACATGAACAATGCTAAAATTTGGCATCTCTATTGTAGTTAGTCTCAGGTTTGTTCTCTCACTTTTATCAACATCTCTTGTGGAGATGCCTGTAGCTAATTCCATTGCTGTTGTGTTTTTTTCTAAGATCAACTAAATCAGGTTTTGAATTCACTCCTCATAAGGATTGTTTATGATTCTGGTCTATATTTCTGGATTCATTTAACTGACATCTGATCTTTGATAGTCTGGAAATTATTGAGTTTCTATACACTAAGGAGACAGTAACTTTAATTATATTATTTCATGTAGGCTTTTGGAAATTTTCATATGATCTAAGTCTAAAGTCAAGGCTTTAGGTTGTATTTTCCAAAGGAAAGAAAAATCACACCTGCCAACTTTAGCGAGTGACCTGCTGTGTGAATGAGCCCTTGTTAGCTGGAAAGTAATAATTCTCTTACATATTTACATGATTCTATAGAAAATCTCAGTCTCTAATCACTTAAATGTTTACTGAGCTTTTTCTGACACCTGTCAATTGCTAGTTTTTCATATTTTATTTATCTTTAGAACACTTTGAGTTAAATTATCTGGTTTTATAAACCCATTTAATGTTTCTGTATGTTTTTTATTTTTTATGATGTTAATTTAAAAAATTAAGTTAAGATATTTATGAAAACCCTTGTTTTATTATCTTGCCACAGATTTCATGTAATATATTTTTGTTTCTTTAAGGATGTGAGAAAGGGATATGAAGGGGCCATGGAGCCGCTCACTTCCTCACAGAGAGACTATAGGCTGTTAATGATGGTAGAAGAGAGAATGTTATTTTTTACTGTTATAGAATTTTCTTGCTCTAGTAAGTAGTTTTAACCCACACATGAGAAAAAAATTTTAAAACTTTAAGTCACTGAAGGAGGAGGCATGATAGCAGGAAGAGAACTTCTTGAGTAGAATTACAGAGGGAGAATAAGAGTTAGAAATAGAGGGGCTAGAATGATTAAAATTCATTATATAAATATATGAAACTGTGAAGTAATTAAAATACAGATCACAGTTTATGAGATAGATACAATGCTAACATTCTGAATTCCAAATATAAAATAATTATAAATGAAAATTAATGTGTGATATGATACTTATACTAACTGATGGTGGGAATCTGAATAAATCTACTCGGAGTGACAATACCTAACTTGTTAATTTGGTTAGTGAAATTGTCACAGCATTTAAGAGCTCTGTGCCCAGAAGAACATGGCTTTCAAAAAACAAATTAAATGTTTAAAGGTGTCTATGCTAGTTTTAGTCTCCATAATGTTATATCAGGGCTGATTTTTTAAACTTTACTGGTAGTTTGTACCCATATTATTGCTAAAGTTTTGTGTTTTTATTTGTTTCCTTTATGGGTTAACATGCATGTCTCTGTCTTGATATATGTTATAATTTTTCCTTTGTCTCATTTTACTCTATTTGTTTCTTTTCTGTATAATTTTAGTTTCTAATTTTTGTTTTATCTTACTTTATCATTATTATTTAGCTGCCTGTTATTCTTTTATTTGTTTCCATTTGTTTTTCTCACATATATCCCTTTCAGCCTACCCTGTATATTCCTTCCTGTTTCCCAACCATCAAAGCCTTCTCCTTGTGGGCTATACATTGTTTGAAATTTTCTGTCTAACTTTATTTTTAGTGTCCTTCTCTTCATTTATACAATAGATTTTGAAATATTCTATAGCAATACTTGCTTAATGCTATTTTAAATTTTGTTAATGAGATTTTAATATATTTTGAATAGTCTACCTAATTCTCGTAGTGATATGGTTCTAAATATTGAAAATAATACAGTTTCCTTTGGCTCCTGAGTATGGGGATTAATGATGTTTGCCAATATACAAAGCAAGTGTATCTTTTACCTTGAAGCTAACCTCGTCTTCAGAGTGAGTTCCAGGACAGTCAAGGTAAGGCTTACAGAGAGAAATCTGTATCAGAAAAGACAAGAAGATTTTTATTGAAGGTAGGATGTGGATTTAATAGGGAATTATTTTCTATTTTTCTGATTATGATCATTGAAAGTGTACTTCGTGTAAGCAATACATGAGAACTAAGCTTTTAGACTAACTTTAGTTGGGAGTCAACAGTAAATCATTTGGTTTTGAAGCCCTGTAACTGCTCAAATTTACATAATTTGAGGTTTCTTGCAATGGCATTGTGAGATACTCTCAGTGACTTGAGTTAATAGGAGAATATTTCAACTCAGTCATGAAGGTAAAGCTGAGATCTAATTAAAGAACCCAATGTGTATTTCTAAAATAACATTGTCTTTCATTCTAATGACTTCAGTTACATAGGAGGGCATTGATCAGAGGTTTAATCATTTCTACATTTCAGGAGGATCTTTCTAAGTTTAGAGGTTCTAAGCACCTCCATGCAGTTGAGGCATATATTATATAACCAAGGCCTGTATTCTAGATTGTACTTCTATATTAGAGAACAATAGTACTAGAATCGAATCAAACAAATAAAATCTATTCCTTGACTTGAATGACATTTTCAATAGTAATGTATTTGCTCAGTCATGGATCTTAATTTATATGATGAATGGTAAATGTCTGTGAATAATATAAACTTTCTTTGCAAAGGATAAACTTGTTTTGGATTATGTGGGTTATCTCTAAATTATTTTATGATTTCTTCTGATACAGAGCCTGAAAAGACACTGAAAGAAAGAATAGGTAATTATAACTACAACAAAACTATCATTTTTGCTTTCCAATATGTGATTGCCATAAGTGTACAATTTCTCCCAATATTCTGTCATACTCATAACTCTTGTATTTCATGGTTATACAAATTTCATGAAATCTTTAATTAACAGCTTAGTTAACATTAGTAAAATTAACTCATTAATCTTGAACTCATTAAAGTTCAACTTTCAGAGATTCCCTTGGGTGTTAATTTCATTGTTTAACATATGAGATTCAGTAATATTGCTTGGATTATAAAAATTTATTTATTTTTATTAATCTCTCTTATAATGAATGATATTTTATATGAAAGAGTAAACAGTTTAATTTAATCTATGTGGCAAAATATAAAACAATGGCTGCATAAAAACAAAGTCTCTGTAGTACATCATATAGTTAACAAAATGGTCATTAATAAAAAAATTCCATTGCAGAAAAATGTGTATATGAAGTTATAATCATATGTATTAATAGAAAATAATATAAAACAATATAGAAATAACAAAAAGCTTAATTTTAGTATAGAAGTGGCATAAAAGATATCCCAATAATAAAAAATACTGAGTAATATAGCTGGTTGGTATTTTCCCAATTTGCTTGCTGTAAAGCTAAGTCTAACATGTGTCCCGAATTACTGCCTATCTTTCTGTAAACATTGAATATAATTTTCTTAAACTAAATTAATATTGCATCAGCAAACATGTATAAGCCATCAATATTACTATTTTTATCATGTATGCACTATTAGCTTTATCTGTTTTTATGTAAATTCATATTTATAGAAAATATTACAAGTATTTTTTATAAAGCTTGCTTTTTTACAATTTTTTTAATTAGATATTTTCTTTATTTACTTTTCAAATGTTTTCCCCTTTCATAGTTTCCTCTCCAAAAATACCCTATCCCCTCACCACTCCCCCTGTTACCCAACCCACCTATTCCTGCTTCCTGGCCTTAGCATTTTCCTTTACTGGGGCATCGAATGTTCATAAGACCAAGGGCCTCGCCTCCCATTGATGGCAGCTAGAGACACAAGTCCTACCATGTGTGTGTGTTTGTGTTTGTGTGTGTGTGTGTGTGTGTGTGTGTGTGTGTGTTTATTGTTGGTTTAGTCCTAGGGAGCTCTGGGGGTACTTCTTATTTCATATTGTTGGTCCTCCTATAGGGATGCAAACCCCTTCAGCTCCTTGGGAACTTTCTCTAACTTCTTCATTCAGGACCCTGTGCTCCATCCAATGGATGACTGTGAGCATCCACTTCTTTAATTGCCAGGCACTGGCAGAGCTTCTCAGGAGACTGCTATATCAAGCTCCTGTCAACAAAATCTTGTTGGAATCTACAATAGTGTCTGGGTTTGGTGGTTATTTATGGGAAAGTTTCCCCAGGTGGGGTAGTCTTTAGATGAACATTCCCTCAGTCTCTGCTCAGAACATTGTCTCTGTAACTCCTTCTATGGGTATTTTGTATCCCTGTCTAAGAAGGATCGAAGTATCCACACTTTGGTCTTCTTTCTTATTAAGTTTCATGTGTTTTGCAAATTGTATCTTTGGTATTCTGAGTTTCTGGGCTAATATCCACTTATCAGTGAGTGCATATCATGTGAGTTCTTTTATGATTGGGTTACCGCACTCAGGATGATACCCTCCAGATACATCCGTTTGCCTAAGAATTTCATAAATTCATTGTTTTTAATACCTGCACAGTACTCCATTGTGTAAATGTACCACATTTTCTGTATCCATTCCTCTGTTGAGGGACATCTGGTTTTCTTCCAGCTTTTGGCTATTACATATAAGGCTGCTATGAACACAGTGACAGTGGAGCATGTGTTCTTATTACAAGTTGGATAATCTTCTGGGTATATGCCCAGGAGTGGTATTGCTGGGTCCTCTGGTAGTACTATGTCCAATTTTCTGAGGAACCACCAGACTGATTTCCAGAGTGGTTGTACCAGCTTGCAAGCCCACCAGAAATGGAGGAGTGTCCCTCTTTCTCCACATTCTTGCCATCATCTGTTGTCACCTGAGTTTTTAATCTTAGCCATTCTGACTTGTGTGAGGTAGAATCTCAGGGTTGTTTTGATTTGCATTTCACTGATGATTAAGGATGTTGAACACTTTTTAGGTGCTTCTCAGCCCTTCAGTATTTCTCAGTTGGGAATTCTTTGTTTCAGTCTGTACCCCATTTTTTTAATAGGGGTATTTGGTTCTCTCGAGTCCAACTTCTTGAATTCTTTATGTATATATTCACTAGTGTATTCTCTCTCTAGTTTCTTTTTGGAGGCACTCAGAGCTATGAGTTTATCTCTTAGGACTGCTTTCACTGTGTCCCATAAGTTTGGGTATGTTGTGGCTTCATTTTCATTAAACTCTAAAAAGTCTTTAGTTTCATTATTTATTTCTTCCTTGATCAAGGTATTATTGAGGAGAGTGTTGTTCAGTTGTGACTTTCTATTATTTATGCTGTTATTGAAGATCAGCCTTAATCCGTGGTGATCTGATAGGATGCNTGGGATAATTTCAATATTTTTTATCTGTTGAGGCCTGTGTTTTGACCAATTATATGGTCAATTTTGGAGGAAGTACCATGAGGTGCTGAGAAGAGGGTATATCCTTTTGNTTTAGGATAAAATATTCTGTAGATATCTGTTAAATCCATTTCTTTCATAACTTCTGTTAGTGTCCATGTGTCTCTGTGTAGTTTCTGTTTCCAGGATATGTCCATTGGTGAGAGTAGGGTGTTGAAGTCCCCCCAATATTATTGTGTGAAGTATAATGTGTGCTTTGAGCTTTACTGAAGTTTCTTTAATGAATGTGGCTGCCCTTACATGTGGAGCATAGATATTCAGAATTGAGAGTTCATCTTGGTAGATTTTACCTTTGATGAGTATGAAGTGCCCCGCCTTGTCTTTTTTGATAACTTTGGTTTGGAAGTCAATTTTATTCAATATTAGAATGACTGCTCCAGCTTGTTTTTTAGGATCATTTTCTTGGGAAATTGTTTTCCAGCCTTTCACTCTGAGGTAGTTTCTGTCTTTTTTCCCTGAGTTGGGTTTCCTGTAAGCAGTAAAATGTTGGGTCCTGTTTGTGTAGCCAGCCTATTATTTTATGTCTTTTTATTGGGGAATTGAGTCCATTGAGTTTAAGAGAAATTAAAGAAAAGTAATTGTTGCTTCGCATTATTTTTGTTCTTAAAGTTGGGATTCTGTTCTCGTGGTTTTCTTCCCTTAGGTTTCTTGAAGGATTACTTTCTTGTTTTTTCTAGGGTGTAGTTTACATCCTTATGTTGGTGTTTTCACTTTATTATCCTTTGAAGGGCTGGGTTCGTGGAAAGATACTGTGTTAATTTGGTTTTGTCATGGAATACTTTGGTTTCTCTATCTGTGGTAATTGAGAGTTTTGCTGAGTATAGTAGTCTGGGCTGGCATTTGTGTTCTCTTATGGTCTGTATAACATCTGTCTAGGATCTTCTAGCTTTAATAGTTTCTGGTGAGAAATCTAGTGTTATTCTAATAAGACTGCCTTTATATGTTACTTGACCTTTTTCCCTTACTGCTTTTAGTATTCTATCTTTAGTGCATTTGGTGTTTGATTATTGTGTGTTAGGAGGAATACCTTTTCTGGTCCAGTCTATTTTGTGTTCTGTAGTCTTCTTGTATATTCATGAACATCTTTTTCCTTAGGTTTTGGAAATTTTCTTGTATAATTTTGTTGAAGGTTTTTGCTGGCCCTTTAAGTTGTAAATCTTTCTCATCTACTCCTATTATCCTTAGGTTTGGTCTTCTCATTGTGTGCTGGATTTCCTGGATGTTTTGAGTTAAGATCTTTTTGCATTTTGCATTTTCTTTGATTGTTGTGTTTTTCTGTCCATGTTCTCTATGGAATCTTCTGTATCTGTGATTCTCTTTTCCATCTCTTATATTCTGTTGCTGATGCTCACATCTATGGTTCCTGATTTCTTTCCTAGGTTTTCTATCTCCAGAGTTGTCTCCCTTTGTTCTTTGGTTTTTTGTTTGTTTGTTTGTTTTGTTTTGTTTTTCATTGTTTCTACTTCCCTTTTTAGATATTGGATGGTTTTCTTCAATTCCATCACCTTTTTGTTTGTGTTTTCCTGTAATTCTTTAAGGGATTTTTTGTGTTTCTTCTTTAAGGCCTTTTACCTGTTTAGCAGTGTTCTCCTGTATTTCTTTAAGTGAGTTATTAATGCTCTTCTTAAAATCTTCTTCTACCATCATGAGATATGATTTTAAATCTGTGTCTTTCTTTTTGGGTGTGTTGGGGTATCCAGGACATGCTGTGGTGGGCATACTGGGTTCAAATGATGCCCAGTGGTCTTGGTTTCTGCTAGTGAGATTCTTACGTTTGCCTTTTGCCATCTGGTAGTCTTTGGTGTTAAAGTTCTACCTGTCTCTGTCTGGAGCTTATTCCTCCTGTGATTCTGTTAGCCTCTGTCAGCACTCCTGGGAGTCCAACTCTCATCTGAGTCCCTATGGTCAGAGCACTCTCTGCAGGCAAGCTGTTCTCTTGCAGGGCAGTTGTCCAGAAGTCTGATCCACCTCCTTAGTCCTGGGGTCAGAGCACTCCCTGTAGACTGACTCTCCTCTGGTAAGGAAGGTGCCAGGGGTCTGGGTCTCAGCTCCACCTCCTGGTTGAGGATGAAGGCCCGAAGGGACCCTGTCCAAGAAGCTCTGTTGCTTCTGTCTCCTATGTGCTCTCTAGTGATCCCGAGGTCCTGGGATCACTGGTGAGCTGGGGGTCCTGCGGGATCACTGGTGAGCTGGGGGTCCTGTGGGCATGGAGATTCCTCTGGGAACCTTGGCACCCTCCGCAGGGTTCAGGTGGAAGTTATAGGGCCTAGCCCTGACTGGAACAAATCCCAGCCTCCGGTTGGAAGGGGTTCATTTGTCCTTCTTCCAGCTGGTGCAAGACATTCTGTAATTCTTTGTAGCTGATGTTGTGTTCCACTCACCAGTGATACCGAGTTCCCGGGTGTGCTAGGGTTCCTGTGGCATGGAATGTCCTCTGGGGCCCTTGGCACCCTCTACCAGGTTCAGTCATAAGATGGCAGGGCTGTCTGATTTTGTTAATTAGCATACTGTGCATGTGCCCTCCAGTTAGTCGGGCTAAGCATTTATTTACCTTGTTGATTTTTTTTTCAAAGAACCAGCTACTGGTTTGGTAGATTCTTTGTATAGTTCTTTTTGTTTCCACTTGGTTGATTTCATCCCTGAAATTGAATATTTCCTGACATCTACTCCTCTTGGGTGAATTTGCTTCCTTTTGTTCTAGAGGTTTTAGTTCTGCTATCATGCTGCTAGCATATGCTCTCTCCAGTTTATTTTTGGAGGCACTCAGAGCTATGAATTTTTCTCTCAGGACTGCTTTCATTGTGTCCCATAAGTTTGGATTTGTTTTGCCTTCATAATCATTAAACTCTAAAACGTCCTTAATTTCTTTTTCTTCATTAACCAGGTTATGATTGAGTAGGGTGTTGTTCAGCGTTCAGGTGTATGTTGGCTTTCTATTATTTATATTGTTATTGAAGATCAGCCTTAATCTATGGTGATCTGATAGGATGCATGGGATAATTTCAATATTTGTATTTGTTGAGACCTGTTTTGTTTCCAATTATTTGGTCAGCTTTGGAGAAGGTACCATGGCGTGCTGAGAAGAAAGTATATACTTTTGTTTTGGGATAAAATGTTCTATAGATACTTGCTAAATCCATTTGTTTGATAACTTCTGTCAGTTTCACTGTGTCTCTGTTTAGTTTTTGTTTCCAGGATTTGTCCATTGATGAGAGTGGGGAGTTTAAGTCTCAAACTATTATTGTGTGAGGTGCAATGTGTGCTTTAAGCTTTACTACAATTTCTTTAATGAATGTGATTCCCTTGCATTTGAAGCATAGATATTCAGAATTGAGAGTTTATCTTGGTAGATTTTAACTTGGATGGGTATGAAGTACCCCTCTTTGTCTTTTTTTTTTTTTTTTTTTTTTTTGATAGCTTTAGGTTGGAAGTCGAATTTATTCAATATTATAATGGTTACTCCAGCTAGTTTCTTGGTTCCATTTGCTCGGAAAAAAATTTTTTCCTGCTTTTCACTCTGTGGTAGTGTCTCTCTTTGTCCCTGAGGTGTGTTTCCTGTATGTAGCAGAATGTAGGGTCCTGTTTATGTAGCCAGTCTGTTAGTCAATGTCTTTTTATTGGGGCATTGAGTCCATTGATATAAAGAGATATTAATGAAAAGCCAATATTATCTGTAGGTTTGGTCTTCTCATTGTGTCCTGGATTTCCTTGATGTTTTGAGTTAGGATCTTTTTGCATTTTGCATTTTCTTTGATTGTTATATTCATGTTCCTATGGAATCTCTCTTCCTTCTCTTGTATTCTGTTGCTGATGCTGACATCTATGGTTCCTGATTTCTTTCCTAGGGTTTCTATCTCCAGAGTTTTCTCCCTTTGGGTTTTCTTTATTGTTTCTACTTCCATTTTCAGATCCTTAATGATTTTGTTCAATTCCATCCTCTGTTTTATAATCTCTGGTGGGAAGTCTGATGCAGTTCTAATAAGCTTGCCTTTGTATGTTACTCAACCTTTTTCCCTTACTGCTTTTAATATTCTATCTTTATTTAGTGCATTTGGTGTTTTGATTATTATGTTTCAGAAGGAATTTCTTTTCTGGTCCAGTCTATATGGAGTTCTATAGGTTTCTTTTTGTTCATGGGCATCTCTTTCTTTAGGTTAGGGAAGTTTTCTTCTCTAATTTTGTTCAAGATATTTATTGGCCATTTAAGTTGATAATCTTCATTGTCATCTATACCTATTATTCTTATGTTTTGTCTTCTCATTGTGTCCTGGATTTCCTGGATATTTGAGTTAGGATCTTTTTGTGTGGGGAGCCGCCCTCACATTCGCCATTACAAGATAGCGCTGATTGTCCTGTGCTCTAACAAACAAACAAGGCAGCTGCGCATGTGCTGGGTAGATTTCCATTCCCTTGTGCCCTGCCTTTCCCGTGGCGTCATCTGGGG
>NW_018392458.1:88074-93829 GCF_900095145.1 Mus pahari | reverse complement strand
GACACATATAAAATGTCTCCCACATAAACTTGGGGTATGGATTTCATAAGGTCCCTCAAGTGTCAGGTCATGAATTATCAGCCAGCTGGCTCAGTCAAATCTGGGAACCAGGGAGTCTCCTGTGGCCTCTTTGTACTGGCCAGTTGGGCACAATAACCAATCTCAGGATTTTTGATTGTTGAGGTCAGCTCAAAAGGTTGGTGTGTGTTTCTGGTCTCTGAATGGAGGCATGAGTCGGGGGCAGCAGTACATACACTTAGNGGAAACAAGAAGCTTCAGACCAAGTTAATTTTAGCTTGAAAGGACTGGTATCCCTTTGAACTTTCTATATTAGAGGCAATGATGAAGTCTGGTGATCTTTGTCTGGGGAGAGGTCTCATCACCTGGTCTCATGTGAGTGTAGTGTTTCTAGGCAGGGATCCTTTCTACTTTAACAGCAGTTGGTGTGGTCAGCAAGACAATGTAGGGTCTTCTCTACCAGGGCTCTGGCATGTAAAGAAATCTCTTACAGCGACCCAGTCTCTAGGTTCAAACGCGTGTTTCTGGAACGGGGACTGTTTCATCAAGGGCATGCAGTTTAAGCCAAACCGGTTTGTGAGCCCATTAGGTTGTTCTGACCTTAGTAATTAATTTATCACCTTTTAATTTCTTAATAGCAGTTGACTGAATGTTAGGCACAATAGGAGTGGGGACAATACATATAAGTTTAAAGGTGGTTAATCTTATCTGGCAAGGAGAATTTTCACCCGATATATGACAAAGGAAAGGAGGGCCACCTAGTCTCCACCAGTTTTTATGGCTAATGTGGTCAAGGTCTCTTTTAACATTTTATTTATCGTTTTTACCTGGCCTGAACTTTGGGATCAGTAGGTACAATGTAATTTCCAATCTGCCCCAAGAAATCTCACCATGTCTTGGCTTACTTGGACAGAAATGTTGGCCAATTTTGTAACCCTATCATATGAGGGAAACTGTATCTGGGTAGGATATCATTTAGCAACTTTTTAGCCAATATCTTTGTAGTTTTAGCCTTTGTTGGAAATGTTTCCGTCCATTTGGACAAGGTGTCCACAAACTCAGTAAGTACTTGTAGCTGTACTTTCTTGGTTTGATTTCTAAAATCAACTTTCCAGTAGAACCCCTGACTCTTATCTCGTAGACGAGAGCCTGGATGTTTGGCAGTTTTGTGGGTGTTGCTTAATTGGCAAGCTTTGTAGCTTGACACTATATCCTCGTTAGTATTTGCATGTCTCTGAAAGTCACTTTAGATTGTCTCACTGTGTCAGCCATCTGTCTCACCCCATATGAGTGACTCTATGGATTTTCCTGAGGATAGATCTTGTCAGGAAGCTGGGGAATATTAGCTTAGCACTAGCCATCTGTCATCAGTCCTCTGAACACAGGCTCATGGGCTGCTCCTTGGCCCATTTGATCTCTTCTTCTGAATAGGTTGGGGTTGTGCAGTTTTGGTAGAGTCACAGCCAACTTAGAGGCAGCTGTTTCTTTTAGGGCCACCTCTTTGACAGCTTTGGCAGCTAGGTTGTTATCTCTAGCCACTGTAGTTACTTTTTGTTCCTGGTGACCTAGACAGTGTATGATCACTACTCTCTTTGCCAGTCAGAGGGCTTTGAGTAATTGTTGGATTTCAACTTTGTTTTTAATACTTTTTCCTTCTGCAGTAGGAGCCCCCTCTCTTGGTGTATGGCTCTATGTATGTGAGCAGTTGTATATATATATCATCTGTCCATATAGATGTTGACGGCCAGCCCTTTCCCCATGATAAGGGGCTGGGATAGTGTTATCAGTTTAGCCCTTTGAGCTGAGGTGCTTGGGGAGGAGAGACTGGGCCCAAATTACCTCTGTTTCCATGGATACTCTTGTTTCTGCTTTTCTTTGCCCACCCAGAATGAAACTGCTTCTGTCTGTGAACCAAGTCTTCTCTGCTCCTTGGAAGAGGGGAGACCTTTAAGTCAGGTTGAGTACTGTGTACTTGGGCAAGAATTTCGCTGTATTCATGGAGTGGATGGTCTAGATCAGGGTCCAAGAGAAGGGTTACAGGATTTAAGGAAGCAGGTGGCTGGAAAGTAACTCGGCCAGGGTTAACTAGTAAGGACTGATAATGGGTCATGTGGCCATTATTGAGCCACCTGTTAGGCGGCTGTTTGAGTACCCCTTTGATTGCATGGGGGCAGGGGTAGTCATGAACAAATTTTGTTCCGAAGCCAATTTATCTGCATCCTTAACCAGTAATTTGTAGCCACAATGATATGCAGGTAAGGTGGCCATCTTGTGTCTGGGTTTAATTTTTTTTAACAAATAAGTCACAGGCCATATCTATGGTACCAAAGTTTGAGTTAGGCTCTCTTTGGCTATTTTTTTTCCATTTGTCAATGTATAAGTGAAATGGTTTAGTGATGTCTGGTAGCCCGAAAGCAGGACTGACAGCAGAAAATACTGCTTTATTTTCTTAAAGCCCTTTGATGATCTTGAGTCTAAACAATGTTGTTAGCTTTTCTGGTTGCTCATATAAAGGCTTGGCTATTTCAACGACACTTGGAATCCATAGTTTGTGCAAGCCTGTGGTCCCTAAGAACTCTCTTATCTGTCTTGGGCTCTGGGGGTTGGGTATGTTGAAAACAATTTTTTTTTTTTATTTTTAGTCGTCCAAAGTTACTGCTGGCCCTCTTTAAGAATATAGCTGAGATAGCTGACCTCAGACTTTGAGAACTGTGTCTTTTTGAGAGATGCCCAAAATCTCATGTACCCCAGAGCCTGGAGGAGATTCTAGGTCTCCTTTTTGTACTCCTCTTTGGTTTCCGCTGTAATTAAAGGTCATCTATGTACTGCACAAGGATTATATCTGGGTTATTGACTCTCTACTCACCCAGGTACTCATGTAAAGCTATATTAAAAATACTGGGTGAATTTTTGTAGCCTCGAGGTAGGTGGGTCTAGGTGAGTTGCCCATTAATGTCTCTTTTAAGATCACGTCATTTAAAGAGAAAGTATTTCTGGCTTTTGGAAGCCAAGGGTAAGCTGAAGAAAGCATCCTTTAGGTCCAGAACAGAAAATTATTTTTGGTCTGAATGTAGAGATCTCAAAAGGATATATGGATTTGGCACTGTGGGGTGTATGTCCATCACCCTGTGGATCACTTCCTACAGGTCTTGTATGGGCTTCTTTATAGGCAATCATGGGATGTTCCAGGCTGACTGGCATGACATAAGGACTCCCAAGGCCAACAGTTTTCAGATATGGGGGATGATCATCTTCTGTGTCTCTTGGGACATGGGATATTGGTGGACTCCCACTGAGTTTGTTCTCGTCTTGAGCTCCACAAATATAGGGCATTGATGTTTTGCCAACCCAAGTCTCTAGTTTCTGTCCATGCCTGGGGAAACTCAGTCAGTCAGACATCTAGGTCTTGTTTGAGGGCAGCTGGTGACTTGTAATAGTCTATATTCAATCTCAGAGGCCAGGTCAAGTGTCAGTAACCTGAACTGGATGGTCATTTTAGTTTGTTAGCCAGATATTCCCAGAGTTAAAATGAATCTGTGCTCTCATTTTGGCTAGTAGATCTCTCCCCAGTGAGGGTTATAGGCATTCAGGAATAACTATGAACGAATGAGATACTCATCCTGATTCTAAGTACACTATTCTTTGGGTAGCCTATGAATATTGCTTAATGCCTATGGCTCCTTGGACCCTGGATTTTTATTAGACAATGGCCCTTTAGCCTTTAAGAGATCTCAATGTTGGGCTCTAGTGTCCACCAGAAAATCTAGGGGCTCCCCCCTACCCCACGCACACACTAAGAGTTACCCAGGGCTCAGGGAGGGGATCTGAGCCCCAACTCTCTCAGTCTTTTGTTCCCTCAGTGTTCATAGTCTTGTTTTTTTAGGCTTCTCTTTGGGCTTTCTCTGGCCCAGTGTCTTTTTTTCCATATAATAGGTGCATTGGTTCTTACCTAATGCTGGCCTGTGACCTCTTTCAGGCCTTCTCCCCTCTGTGATGTTCTGGAGCTGGCNCTTCCTCTCTGGGGTCTGGGTTATCATTGACTAGCAGGACTTTGGCTACATCTCTGTTTAATATCTTCCCTGTTTTAAACTTTTTTTATCCTTAGTTTCTCTGCTATGGCACAGTTTCTCCNCAACCTACATCAAATCTCTCTGTGACTTCTCTTCTAGACTTTTTAGCTTCTCTAACTTCCTTCTAATGTATGGTGCTGACTGATTTATAAACAGCAGCACCACTCTGTTAGAATTCTCTCTTTTCTCAAGGTCTAAGTGTGTATAATGGTGGAAAGCATCCATAATCTGTTCACGGAACTCTGCTTGGCTTTCATTATCTTTCTGCCTGACATCATAAACCTTAGTCAGAATTGTGGGCCACTTGGCAGCTGTCCTGAGACCTGTCATTAGAGCCTGGTGATAGACCCAGAGATGTTCCCTACCTGTACCTGTATTGTAATCCCAAGCTGGTCTCCTGAGAGGAAACCCCTCATCAATGTCAGCTTGATTCTGAGTTGTAGTACCACTGGCTCTCAGAAAGTTCTCCTGGGCTTCTAGGATGATGCTTTCTTTTTTCCTTAGTCATGAAAAAGAGCTGTGATCCCACTGTGTTAATATTGCTTTATTTGATGGTCAATCTAACCATGACCTGTCTGGAGAGTTAAAGTACATTTAAGATCCATACCAGACATGGAAGATTCATGAGCATACAAAACTTGTTACTTAGCATGTCTAAAAATAGACTTAGCCAACAAAAATTGAAAGTAAATATTAAAATCTTTTTTATGAGACCAAACCCAGCCTGGTCTACATAGGAAGTTCCAGGATAGGCAGGGGTACACAGTGAGACGTTAGGGCTGCACCCAATTTCACCTGAGTCAGTGGATTATGCTAACCCAGAAAGTTCTCCAAACTTAGCATTCTAAGCAAACTTAGCAGATTCCACACACCAACTCAGAGGAGCAGACTCTACATTTGCTCTCCAGAGGAGTGGCTTCCCTGAGCCCTGACTCTGGTCCACTGAGAGCAGGAAGTACCACCACTGCCCAGTGGGGAGGAGAGGCCAAGTGTTGCATCTGGGAGCCCAGAAAGGAAGAGAAAAATGGAAGCTGGGGATCCAGACTGAAAGTCAGGGGTGTGGACCTGAGGCTGTCACCCCTCTGCTCCATTCTGCATCTGACACTTCAGGAAGGCTCACGGCCACATCTTGTGATGCCAGGCTTATCTATGTCCTTAAAGGGATGGCACCTTCCTGTCTGAAACTGATTCCTGACTACAGTTCTGTCCTCAGGATTCAGGGCAGGACCTCTCATTATTCATCTCTTTTCTGTGTTAATTCCAGCTCCCCTATCTTGATATCTGTCCTTCCTGGTTTGTGTTAAATTACCTCACAATTGACCTCTAAGTACAGCTATACAGGGAGAGGGCAAGGGATAGCCTCACTGAGAGATCCCAATTCCCTGGTCTCCTCTGCCAGCCACTTCTTTTCCACAGAGAAACTTCAAGGAAGATGTTCTGGAAAGATGCCCTTGTCTTCTCAGATTCATTTCCTTCCAGGGACTGAGAAGATGCCTCAACTGTTAAGATTCTCATTCTCTCTCTCTCTCTCTCTCTCTCTCTCTCTCTCTCTCTCTCTCTCTCTCTCTCTCTCTCGTGACTCCACTCCAGATTTCCCGCTTCCTTATCTTCAACCCACCCAGCAGATGCTATCACATGACCTTAGAGTAACCAATCCCTCAGCCTCT
>NW_018392458.1:66431-87829 GCF_900095145.1 Mus pahari | reverse complement strand
GAGTAGTGAGGTTACAAAAAGTTATAGATACCTGAAATGAACTAGTATGACAATTTTTTCTTGTTACATTGTTGCAGGTGATAACTGGAAAGGTCATGTTTTGGAGATTTATGGAAATAATCAGTGTTATTTTTCAATACTACTTTAAAGATAAGTTTTGATTTTTCTAGAAATCATTCCAATGGGCTATAAATGTTGTGTTTAAAGGTTGTGTCTTGCATTGGAAAGCTTCCATTCACAGGAACACCAAATGCTCCTTGGTCAGTTAATGCCCCTTTTTTGTTCTTCAGTTCCCTCTTCCTTAAAGTGAAGGTTGAGAGATCATCTCAGTTTCATCTCATGGGGAGATGGGACCTTAGTAACATGATTCAGAGACTGTGGAGTTGAAGCTTGGTTTAACAGGGGTGCTTAGAAAAAGTGAACTAGCTACTGTCTGAGATCAGGCCTAGGGGAGTCATCAGTTCACAATGACTTAGCTTGTCGGAGTGCATGATTTTCCCTCTCACCCTTGTCTTCTGCACCCCACAAAACACCATGGAGCTGTCCACTGGAGGCATTCTTAGTGTGACCTCAAGCATGGATTAAAAAGTGTACTGATGCAGGCTGGTAAAACATGTCTTGAGATCTTCTATTGTGTGTACATTTGAGTATAAAGCACTACCTGTAAGCAGTTATTTTCAGAGTGGCTGCAAGCAGAGCCGCGTATGTTGGGAAGTAAATGTTTAATTTGTGTCTTGTTTGGAAATGTAAGGATGCCATCAGGTCTTTGTTCCCATTCTCCCTGACCCAGGGGAGCCCCCACTCCTCAGGGGGTTTTCCTGTGAGCTTTCCTTTTCTAGTTGTTACTTCTGTTACTGGTTGAGTAATATGTTAGCAGTGTAAAGGAATCTCACAGTGTCCCCATGCCTTCTACTCTATAATGAGCCCTAAGGATAGAATCAAACATACACACTCTGCATAAAGGGGGAAATGTGCCAACAGTAGAAATATTAGAAGAAGAATTTCACGCCTCATGTGTCATGGATATTACTGGCTTGGAGACGAGACAGACAAAATTCCAGGAAAGGAGGATGGCTTTCAGGAGGTTAAACACTTTAATAAATACTTTTTTAAAAAAATGGTAGTTGTTTTATATGAATTAAAACTACTGACAAAGATACAATACTCAGGCCTGGGGATGTGGCTCAATGGTAGTCTTTGTATCATATGTGAGGCCCTGGGTCTGAGCCCTGCAACACACACACACACACACACACACACACACACACACACACACACACACACACACAGAGTTTTTCCTTGCACCTTAATAAATTATAAATTTTTAAAAAATACCCATTTCTGTTTCATTATGCGCTAAGTTGGGCAAATACATTTTTTAAAGAGCCCTGATTTTTTTGTCAGGTATGTGAGCTGATTCTAAATCTCCTGAATTGTTGGGTGAGGGGCCAGTGACTTCCAGGAAGAGTCCTGACTGTTGGGAGTCTCTGCCTGCTCCCTGGCACTGAAGTAAATCCAGACCCATCCCATCTATATTTTGGGTCCTTTCTATCAGTGTAGTCTTCCCCAAGTGTTCCCAAGTGCAGGTGTGAGCATGCCTGCAAGTCAGTGCCCAGAGCTGCCTGCTTGCATCTTTGCTGCCTGCTGGGGGAGCCCTGTTCCTGCCACACAGAGGACCAGCCTTGCTGGGGGAGTCTGAGTGCTGTATCCTTCCTCCTGCTACAGCGAGTCAGCTGATGCTCTAGTTCTTATGCCTAGACTCACCTCAGACATCCCCAGCATGGTTCTCACACAGTGAGAGATGCTTTGTCCCTGCCTCCACCTCTACTCCTCTGACAAACTGTAGGTCTTTTTTTTTTCTTCTACTTTTGCTTTTACAAATTAGTACATCTCAAATAACACACAAATATCTACGCAATGATGGAGGAAAATCTAGAAATTGACCAAGAGCTAAAAATATGCAATCATGCCCTGGATATAAGATAAATGTATAAAAAATTTTAAAATTGTATGTATTTATTTGTCTGCATGTGTGTCTGTGTACCACACATATGCAATGCCTGGGGAGGCCAGACCAAGGCATCACTACAGATGGTTGGGAACTGCCATGTGGGTCTGAGAACTAACCCTGAGTAAGTGCCCACAACCACTGAGCTATCTGTCTAGTCCAGAAGATGTATATGTTATAACAATTCTCATAGACTTCTTCACTACCTTGCTGTGTAGTGCCTGTGTATTCGAAGTCTGACCCCATGGCTTGTCTACTGTTCAATCTTGGCGTTTCCTCATAAGCAGAGCAGACATACATAAGTCATTCTGTACATGGTTCCCATAATGCTTAGATGTCGACAAGTGGTTTTGCAACGGTGCTTTAAAGAACAGGAGGTTGAGTAGCCATATTTTGTTTCCTGCAGATGGATGGAGAGAAGAGGAGCCCAGGAAGTACTCACTTTCTTCCATGAAACAATGTCCGGTCCACCAGGTGGATAATATTTGACCCAGTCATGCTCAGGGGAAAGGTGAATGACTCATTGTTTGTCCATGATTAGTGTCCTTGGTTTACAAGTCACTGCCAAAGTAAAGATTCTTAGATAGGTTCTCCCCACCCTGTCACAGGAGCACTCTATATTACCTGCCTGAGAGGAGCCTCTAGCTTCACACCCCAGGACCCTGTCTCCAGGAGCAAACAGCTAGACTCATCCCCAGTTGAAGGAAAGCTGGCCAGCTTTGGTAAGATTCTTCCCTGTGGGTGCTCAGCTCTCTGCTTCTTTTCCTCTGTGCTCTTTCTAGCCATTCATCTATTGTATTGAAAGCGATTAACCCCCTTACACTTTCTGGACCCAAACTCTCACATTAAAAAGAAGAAAACAAGAGTCAAAATTTAATATGAAAACAGGTTTCTTTGGTGTGGCTTGTATCTGAAATGAAAGTAATGGGATTTTGAGCAAGGAGATGGAGCTATAAGAGGGTTTCTTAAATTGTGATTAAAAGCCCCCAGAGGCTTAGGAAGCCATTTGCGGAAGGGCATGTGATCTGTTGTGTTTCTTTCCATAACAAGCATGTGGTTTGGCAGGAATTATAAGAAAATCCCCAAGTCTGGTGATGGTGGCCCACACCTTTAATCTCAGCACTGGGGTGGTAGAGGCAGGCAGATCTCTGAGTTTGGGGCCAGTCTGGTCTACAAAGAATGTTCCAGGATAGCCAGGGCTACACAGAGAAAGCCTGTCTCCAAAAGAAAAAGAAAACCCCAGACCAGGAAGTGCTTTCAGCAGTATTTTCTCCTCGCTTCTTTCCTTTTTTTTTTTTTTTTTTTTTAAAAAAGGATGCTCTTTAAAAACAAAGTGGAACATGAACCAAGATCAAAAGATGGTAGGCTGAGGGAAGAAAGGAGGAAAGAGGAGGAGGAAGACCAGGCATCTGGTGTTCAGTCAGTTTGGACTATTGAAAGGATACACAGAGGATACACAAAGTAACAAGAGCATGCCTAGGAGAAGGGTGTTTATCACATTGCCACCCCTGCTGCAGGTAGTTTGCTACATCGCTAGGCTACAAAGCACTGCCAACCCGGAGAACCAGAGGTTGATTCCTGTGAGCACTACCGGGTTAAGGATGGGTAAACTGAGTCTGCACAAGAGGGAACTATTCCACTGCAGAAATCTGAATGGCAGTCATTGTTGTGTATGTGACTGTAAGACCCCAATGAGGGAACTCCCTCTGGTCCGGAACTCTCTTGGGTCCCCAGAAAATTCGAATAACACCTTGCTGTAATTTACATGAGGTACTTTATTTAACGAGGCCTCGGGCCGACTCGTATCTCACGCAGGAGACAGAGGAGTCGACCCCGACCCTCAGAAGTAAGGGGTTTTTGTAGGGTTAGGGTTGGGGGGGCAGGGAGAGTTTGTGCAGCCACCAGTGATTGGCTCATTTGAACATACAATGCAACAAGATAGTACAGCCAGCCGGAGTGGCAGAATTCCAGAGGCCAGGGGCCTAGTCTGGGGCACCTCTGGTCAGTGTGTGACCCTGAGTGAACCGGGGTGAGATGCCTCCTTGGCAGAGTTTATGAGCTAACCTTGACAGCCCCAGCTGGCTCCGGCACTCCCTTATCTGTATGGCCTTGTTAGTCTCAGTCTCAGTGGCCGGGTGGGCTCCGTCTTTACAGTGTTCGGCCTTGAGCCTTTGAATATTTTTTTTAGTTTCAAACATAGGAAGATGGGTGCCTGGCTGGGGCAACTGAGATAATTGCCTAGCTAGCTGTCAGGTGGAGGAACAGAAGACCTTCAGCTGCCCTAAGAGAACAAAGGCTCTTAACTAGCCACATTCCTAATGATCTAGGGAACAGGTTTTGGGGAAGTCTTAAAATTAGGGCTCTACATGACTAATGTTCAGCACGTTTAGCCATGGAAGATTTACATCTGCACTCCCTAACAATGCCANTCTTGCTTGTTTCCTCACAATTATACCTTGCCTGGCTTTGATGGGAGATTTAGAGTTAAATACACAGTGAGACAGTTTCAAGGGCATGGACAGTAGACACTGGTGGTTGAGGTGTTCTGCTGGAAGTTGCTTTCTGGGTGTTTTAGAGAAACCATTATGAGAGACTGCATTGGGTGAGTTGGTAAAAATTAATGTGGAAATTCTGCAAACTAGAAACAAGCAACTGCTTTGCTGACCACATAGGTCTGAGAGTTTTCAAAGCCTAAATAGCAAGTGCCTTCTTAGGATGAAAAACCTCCTGTGTAGCATTCATGGTACACAGGCTTGGCTTACACAGAGGTCCTTCAGGGAAGATGTGTTTCAGTGAGACTGGACCAAGGTCACCCCATCACCGATTTCTTCCAGTTGGTTCCTTGTACCATCAACTAAGGTTAAATAAATTTCCCACTGCAATTCCAGTGCTGCTAGATTTGGCTCCTGACACCGGCAAAGAATCCATTAGCTTAGTAAGAACCACAGACGTTCAAAGCTGGAGCCCCTCTCATTTATGGATGGTAAAGCATAGGCCTAAAGAGAAACAAGAAGAGAGATATTGTGAGTCTGCTGTGAAGCCAGCATTATGATTCAAGGTAAAGTATACAGATCCCTCTCAGTTGTAGATTATACAGCAGCAGGAAATATGGACAGATTGTTTACGTAAGATCACATGAGCAGTGGTGTATTTGGAAACAGCAGCCATGAAACCTGATAGTGATAAGTATTTCCTTTATGGTATCCTTAGCATTAGGATCCTCCACATTATGGCTTTTGCTTTGGTGTCCTAAATACTCAAAGCCTGGCACGTTTAGGCACTCTGAGTGAGCCTACCAGTTTCTATTCCCCACAACCTCGGTTTTAAGGAAAGGTTGGCATCCTCACAAGAGCCAACAGTCCTGCTATTGAATGGCAAAATCCCTGTCCACTGCTGCCACCTGCTGAGAATTTTGAGTATTACCAGCTCTTGTTATTTGTTTAGGTTGGAGGTAGCCAGACTAGTCAGTCCCAAAATGTGCCCCAGTTCTCCTTGCCTGCTCTGAGATTGCAGGCATGCATGCAGCACCACACCCAGATCTTTCTCACTTTAAAAGAGAAATCACATCCAGGAAAGAGCATCCCAAGACAAACGTAAAGAGCTCAGCAGCCCGGCAGCTCTGGTGAAGCAGACGCCACATGGAAATGCTGGTAACTCTTTAGGGGTGGCTGTGCCTTCTGCACTTGTGCACCATCTCTTCTCAATAAATGAAAAAAAATGCTCACATTAGATTCTGTTACAGATCATAATCTGCTAGGCTTTGTGGAAGTTTGTTATTTCAGTGCTGTGAAATGACCGAGAATTTGGTGTTCTTTATAGCTTTATACCGAGTCTGGGGTTGTCATGAAACAGAAAGGATGGGCTAGTGTCAGATGCTAATTAGAAGGGCGGTTTACTTCCCATTCCATCACTCGTCTTACTCATGCTCAGTAGAGCCTTAGACCCCTGACCTCCTAGATTCCAAGCTATATTCCTGACCCTGCACTACCGAGCAGATTATAGGCTGAGGGCCAGGTGCTTAGCCTTCTATACACACATGAACACACACACACACACACACACACACACACACACGCACACGCACACGCACACGCACACGCACATACACGCATATGTTTACATGCATATGTTCACACACATGAGGTAATAGTAAAAGTGTTCAGACTTACACAAGAGGGAAACACAAAATAAAATCAATGGTTAACTTAATGCAGCTGAAAATGTACCACACTTAGTGGTAAATACAAAACAAAACTTACTTGGGGCTGATTTTCTCTTTAATTAATATGTCCTTAGGCTGACTGAAAGATGCAACATTCTTTGCATTTATTCATTTACAGACAAGGTCTCCTGTATCCCAGGATGTCCTTGAACTGGCTATAGAGCCCAAGATGACCCTGAACCTCCAATTCTCCTGCCTCCAGCTCCCTAGAACCACATAAACTAGGTGTGGTAATTCTTAAGGAAGATCAAGAGTTTGGGCCCAGCCTGGGCTACACAGCAAGACCCTGTCTCAAATTAAAGCAAAGCAAAAATCAAACATAAAAGTTGATATTTCCTGTTAAATGTGGGGGTTCTCATGGTTATCTGATATGATGGGGTTTTGTGTGGAGGTGCAGGTTTGTGTGTATGTGTTTCTCAGAAGCCATGTACCATGTTTTCTGGGACTGGAAACTCACCAACTACAATGCTGGCTGGTAGGGATCCTTGCGTTTCTACTTCCACAGCACCAGGATTACAAGTGCTTGTCATTGAGTCCGATTTTTTACATAATTAGCCAATTCCTCCCTGTAGCCGCCTTTTTAAAAAAAACGTTTTATTTTTATTATTTTTCTAAGTGTATGCCTGCGTGTCTGTGGGCAGGTATATGTAAGAGAGTTCCTGGTGCCCACAGAGGCCAGAGGCATGAGGTTCCTTGGAGCCTGAGTTGCTAGTGGTGTGAGCAGCTTAGTGTGGGTGCTGGGACTGGAACTTAGGCTTTCTGAAGAGTAATATACACTTTTAACTGCTGAGCCATCTCTGCAGCCCCAACATGAGGAGGATTTTTATGTCTCGGGATGATCTTTTTATATTTTTCTCCAAAGAGCTAAGGATATGATCAAAAATTGCTCAATATCTCCCTATTATCTCCCAGCTCCAAAAATTTCAAATTTCCTAAGAAATAACATTTTAAAAGTTCATAAGAGAAGATCCAGCAATACCACTCCTCAGCATATACTCTGAAGATACTCCATCTTGTAATAAGGACGCATGCTCCACTATGTTCATAGTAGCCTTATTTATAATAGCCAGAAGCTGGAAAGAACCCAGATGTCCCACAAAAGAGGAATGAATACAGAAAATGTGGTACATTTACACAATGGAGTACTACGAAGCTATTAGAAACAATGAATATATGAAATTCATAGACAAATGGATGGATCTGGAGGATATCATCTTGAGAGAGGTAACCCAATCACAAAAGAACACACACATGATATGCACTCAGTGATAATTGGATATTAGCCCAGAAGCTCAGAATAACCAAAATACAATTTGCAAAACACAGGAAAGTAAAGGAGAAGGGAGACCAAAGTGTGGATACTTTGCTCCTTCATAAAAGGGGGAAAAATACCCATGGAAGGAGTTACAGAGACAAAGTTCAGAGCAGAGACTGAAGGAATGACTGTCTAGAGACTGCCCCACCTGGAGATCTATTCCACAAACAACCACCAAACCCAGACACTATTGCAGGTGCCAACAAGATTTTGCTGACAGGAGCCTGATATGGCTGTCTCTTGAGAGGCTCTGTCAGTGCCTGGCAAATACAGAAGTGGATGCTCACAATCATCCATTGGATGGAGCACAGGGTCCCCAATGAATGAGCCAGTGAAAGTACCCAAGGAGCTGAAGGGGTTTGCAGCCCTATAGGAGGAACAACAATATGAACTAACCAGTGCCACCAGAGCTCCTTGGGACTAAACCACCAATCAAAGAAAATACATGGTTGGACTTGTGTCTCTAACTGCATATGTAGCAGAGGATGGCCTAGTCTGTCATCAATGGGAGGAGAGGCCCTTGGTCTTGTGAAGGTTCTATGCCCCAGTATAGGGGAATGCCAGGGCCAGGAATTGGGTGAGTTGGGGAGCAGGGGGAGAGGGGAGGGGATAGGGGATTTTTGGAGAGGAAAATAGGAAATGGGATAATATTTGAAATGTAAATAAAGAAAATATCTAATAAAAAATAAAAAATAAATAAAAAAATCCATAAGGAGGTCAAACTCCAGAAAAAGACACCTTAGTCCTATGTCTTGTAATTGGCAGAGGTGTTGGCACAGGGTAAGCTGAGAACTCTGGGGAGGTGATGGTAGGAATTTTCTCTCTTCTCTTCTTCAGAGAGATCTTACAGGGAATTTTAAGTCCCTTGCCTTCATGAAGAGATCTCAGTTTTGTTTTGTGTTTCATTTTACCCCACTGTAAGATCATTTGCCCATGCTAGCAGTATTACAAATACAGGAGACTCTAGAACATATTCTCTCAGATCATCCAAAGAGCCTCTGAAGTAGACCACTCTGAAGATGAAGCTTGAGTTCCCCGTTTTGCTCTGTAAGCGTCTCTTCTAGACCCACTTCAGGTACCACACAATGTGTTCCATTCTTCCTATGCATTGCATAGCAACTCTGCCCTCTGGGAGAAGTAGACCTGCACCCTTCATCCCAAGGTGATCTTCTCTACAGCCTTCCTCATTGATGTGCAACTGAGTGAGTGCCAGCAATCCCATCTCAGTAGCCTTGGGGCACGGGCTGTCCTGTGTTCTTGATTTCCACAAGTCATTCTTCATGGCTCTTGGCTCCTGTGTTATCATCCATCTTGCCTCAGGAACCCCCATGCCTCCCCAATTGATGCCACATTTCTGTTTTGTGCTTTTCTGTTTTTCTTTCTTCTTCCTTGACCCCTCCACAAAAACAAGCAAACAAGCAAACAAACAAACAAACAAACAAACAAAACAGAGTCTTCTACATTATCCAGCTAGGGTAGAACTCCAGGATTCAAGAATCCTCCTGTCTCTGTTTCCTAAGGAGCTGAGCCTTACTGACATATATTGTGTCTGCCCTTGGTACATCTTAAAGGTCTTTGTGCCCTAGGATCTAGCACAGTTTCTGGGCTCAATAGGGACTTGGGTAATGCTTGTTATCAAGTTAAGTAATAGGTGAATTAAGAATATAAATAGATTTTTGTAAGACTATGGATGATGGTGAACCTCAGGAATAGAGGAAGATGGCTGCGCCATGGAGTCTGTTAGGAAGGCCAAGGCCAAGATGGAATTAGGTAGCTGAGGACACTGCTTTATCACGTTCTTTCAGAGAGGAAAGTCCCCACCCACTTACTGTAAGTTAGAATGTAGTTCTATGGCCTGACCACGCCTGCTCTTTTGCCCTTGGCAGGAATCACTGTTGGAAGAGATGGCGATGAGCCTAGGTCCTTTGTTGTTGGTCTTCGTGCTGGGTCTGGTTGTGATCCCTCCCACTCTGGCTGAGAATGAAAGGTACCAACATTTCCTGAATCAGCACTATGATGCCAAGAAAGGCAGCCGGGATGATGAATACTGCGAGCATATGATGAAGAAAAGACACCTAATCCCTCCCTGCAAAGCTGTCAACACCTTTATCCATGACACCAAGAAAAAAATCAACGCCATCTGTGGAGAGAGTGGAAGCCCTTTTGGAGAAAACTTAAGAATAAGCAATTCTCGCTTCCAGGTCACCACTTGCAAGCAGAAAGGAGGGTCTCCCCGGCCTCCATGCAAGTACCGAGCCTCTAAAGGGTTCAGATATATTGTTATTGCCTGTGAGGATGGCTGGCCTGTCCACTTCGATGAGTCTTACATCGGTCCGTAGACTGCAGGCCCCTGGCACAGGCCTGGCTCTGTTTTCTTTTTATCTCCCCTCACAGCCATGATCACTTATTCAGCGTTCACTGTCACGGGCCAGGAAATGAATTATCTGAAATATCCTTCTCCTGATTTATAATGCCCAGAAATAAAGATATCTCAAAAACCTCTAAGAGTCCGTCTGGAAGATCACTAGTTCCCAGTAAATTTAGCTTTTCCTGTTTTCTCTCCTTGCTGTACCCCAGGGGGAAGGGCCTGGAACACAGAGAGATATTCTTCCTTACCTGCTGTCAGTGGGAAGGTAGATTTCATCTGTCTATGGTGCTGAGGATGATAAATTGATTTACAGACAGGACAGAGAAGTTGTTCATTATGATGGAACATTTGCTTGCCAGAGTGCCAAGTAAGGGGTGTCTTTCCCTTCTCAGAGCCCCTCAAATTTCCCTTTTTACCCATTGAGTGTCTTTCTCTGGTCTTACGCAAGGATTAGCTCTCATGGGATGCTCCCAAGTCATTCATTTGTCATAGCTATTTCATTTAAAAATTTAAAAATTGCCTATTATATGTTATTCTCAAATTAATCTTTTAGTTTATCGAGTGCTATTTGACAACTGTGCGGTTTTAGGGAAGTTATAGAAAGATTATTTTCTTTCCATTCTTCAACCAGATTTGTTTCCAGTATAAAAGCTCGGTATAAACCTAGCTTGCTGGGAGCTGTCAGATGCACAGGCTCAGCAGGTAATGCCCTGTTAGCAAAGGTTTATGAACACATGCCTAGGTTTTTATTTAGAAAACAATTGCTAGGTACAAAACCACCAAAGCCCTGCTTTCCCTCTGCTCAAGCCATAGCCAGTACCCGAGTGAGCCCAGCCTTCCGGAGTATTCAGATTTAGGAAAGGCTTGAGAAATGGGCTGCGGGTACGTGCTCAGCACAGCAAGAGCCATCTTTACTTCAGAAAACAGATCGAGGCTTTTCAAATGTCCTCATTAGAAAAGTTTCCACCAAGACCAATGGCCCAAGTTTTATCTGGGGACTCACATGGTAGAAGGAGACAACTTACTCCTACATATCAGTCATCAGTCATCAATCGATCAATCAATCATTCACATGAGTGGAGTGGGCAGCAGTTTGAATTCAGTCCTGGTATTTTCTGTACTGAGTCTTTTTGCTTGTCATAACATGAAGCTGTTTAGAGTGAAACAAGAAATTACAGATGAGGTCTTGTGTCTCAGTAATAAACTATTCAAGAAGTTGAAGACAAAGCCATCTGTGATTGCTGACTGTGTAGGGGAAAGACAAGAAAATCTCCCAGATTTCATGGAATGGTGGCATGTAAGGAAGAACATGACAGGCACCTGGAGAGGAAACTCCCCCTGAGACACAGACCTCCAACTCTTTGAGAGTGTGATTCACTCTTCAAAAAAAAAAAGTCAGCAGCAATACTGAATGCAACACATTGCAGTCATTCGTTATGAAGAAGTGGACGAAAACAAGAAAAATCAAGTTGATGAGCAGCTTCCAAGGTGATGCTCTGATGACCACACCTTCCTCTGATCTGTAAGAGTCAATCCCTGTGTGCTTCAGCACTGCCTGATTCTTCTCCTTCTCTCACACACTGTTAGTAATCCTGCCTTCTGGGAGAAGGAGACCTGCCTCCCTTCACCTAAAGGTGTCTCTGCTTTCAACACCTTTCCTCACAGGTACATGGTCAAGGACTAAATGGACAAATGGGAAGCTATTGCCAGCCTTTACTGACCACTTATGGTGTGGGAGTCTCTGTGATAAAACCTTCCATTAAATTTTTAAAACTCCACTTCTTACAATATTTCAACAAAAAGATGCTACTCTACTTCTGTAGTAGATGTACTCTACTTCTGAACCATTACTTTGGTACCTATGGAGGGGCATTGAATTAACACAGGAGATCATGGCAGAGCAGCTGCTCACCTCATGGTCTCAGGAAACAAAGGAGAAGAAAGAAGCTGAGGTCATTTTAAGGACTCCCTATGGTTATCCTCTCAGTGATCTCCTTGTTTGTCTGAGTCACCCTGCTCCCATGCAGAAAAGCTTGCCTTGAACTCAGAGATCTTCCTGCCTCTACAACCCCAGTGCTGCGATTAAAGAGACAGATCACCAGACTTGGGGATTTTCTTATAATTCCTGCCAAACCACATGCTTGTTATGGAAAGAAACACAACAGATCACATGCCCTTCCGCAAATGGCTTCCTAAGCCTCTGGGGGCTTTTAATCACAATTTAAGAAACCCTCTTATAGCTCCATCTCCTTGCTCAAAATCCCATTACTTTCATTTCAGATACAAACCACACCGAAGAAACCTGTTTTCATATTAAATTTTGACTCTTGTTTTCTTTTTAATGTGAGAGTTTGGGTCCAGAAAGTGTAAGGTGGTTAATCGCTTTCACTAAAATAGATGAATGGCTAGAAAGAGCACAGAGGAAAAGAAGCAGAGAGCTGAGCACCCACAGGGAAGAATCTTACCAAAGCTGACCAGCTTTCCTCCAACTGGGGATGAGTCTAGCTTCGTGCTCCTGGAGACAGGGTCCTGGGGTGTGAAGCTAGAGGCTCCTCTCAGGCTGGTAATATATAGTGCTCGTGTGACAGGGTGGGGAGAACCTATCTAAGGATCTTTACTTTGGCAGAGACGTGTAAACCAAGGACACTAATCATGGACAAACAATGAGTCATTCACCTTTCCCCTGAGCATGACTGGGTCAAATATTAACCACCTGGTGGACCAGACATTTCATGGAAGAAAGTGAGTACTTCCTGGGCTCCTCTTCTCTCCATCCATCTGCAGGAAATAAAATATGGCTACTCAACCTCCTGTTCTTTAAAACACATTGCAAAACCACTTGTCGACATCTAAGCATTATGGGAACCATGTACAGAAGGAATTATGTATGTCTGCTCTGCTTATGAGGAAACGCCAAGATTGAACAGTAGACAAGCCATGGGGTCAGACTTCGAATACACAGGCACTACACAGCAAGGCAGTGAAGAAGTCTATGAGAACTGTTCTAACATATACATCTTCTGGACTAGACAGATAGCTCAGTGGTTGTGGGCACTTACTCAGGGTTAGTTCTCAGACCCACATGGCAGTTCCCAACCATCTGTAGTGATGCCTTGGTCTGGCCTCCCAGGCATTGCATATGTGTGGTACACAGACATACATGCATATATATATGCATGTATGTCTGTATATATATAATTTAAAAATTGTTATGCATTTATCTTATATCTAGGGCATGATTGCATTATTTTAGCTCTTTGTCAGTTTCTAGATTTTCCTCCATCATTGTGTAGATATTTGCATGTGACTTAAGCTGTACTAATTTGTAAATGCAAAAGTAGAAGGAAAAAAAGACCTACAGGTTGTCAGTGGATTAGAGGTTTTGGCAGGGGCAAAACATCTCTTGCTGTGTGGGAACCGTGCTGGGGATGTCTGAGGTGAGTCTGGGAACAAGAACTAGAGCATCAGCTGACTCGCTGTAGCAGGAGGAAGGATACAGCACTCAGACTCCCCCAGCAAGGCTGGTCCTCTGTGTGGCAGGAACAGGGATCCCCAGAAAGCAGGAAAGATGCAAGCAGGCAGCTTTGGGCACTGATTTGCAGGCATGCTCACACCTGCACTTGGGGAAGGCTACACTGATATAAAGGACCCAAATATAGATGGGATGGATCTGGATTTACTTCTGGTTTGTTTAACTGAAGAAACCGGCTGTCAACATTTCTTTAAGTTAGTATATCTCACTGTCTCTCAATTGGGTGGATCCTTTCAAGAGAAGAATATTTACTTACTTATTTCTATATTCTCAGTGACTGACACATAAGTCCTCATCAAGTGATCTAGAGCCTCCAACCATGAATAATGTTCTGGGCTCCTCTTTAAAGGTTCAGAGATGCAAGATTTGGTAGCAGTTATTAAATAAACTTGAGTGCTAAGTTTATGGGAGCTATGGGAGCTGGCTGATACTTCCCCTGCGGTCTGATGAGGTCATTGGGGTGTTGCAATGGACCCAGGAGTGTTCTACACTTGCCTGCAAAAAGTTCTGAAATCAGCTGATTTGCCTTCACCAATGAGCTTTTGTTTCTGACCACAGAGTAGACTCTAGGATGTAACCTCTTTAAAAAGCAAACCCTTAATTCCAGCACTTGGGAGGCAGAGGCAGGTGGATCTTTGTGAGTTTGAGGTCAGTCTGGTCTACAAAGCTAGTTCTCGGACAGCCAGGGCTGTGCAGAGAAATTCTATCTCAACAAACAAGCAAACAAACAAACAAGTAGACAAGCAGAAGCTGGCCAGAATATACACTTCTTGATGGATACACTTCCTAAGAACAGGGCCTGACAGCTGGAGGAGGAAGAGTGGGTGGCATGAGGAATTGGAAAGGCACACGTCTCAACACTTTCACCTTTGTTGAAGTACAGCCCAGCTTGAAGGTCCCCTTTGTCCTTGTCTGCTCCCTTTCCCTCCTCCCTCCTGCACTCCACCCAGTTGTGAGCTGAAAGGAAATGAGGCTGGGGTTGTGATAAGATGACTAAGCTGTAGCCTGGCTTTGGGGTACTAGACTCTCCTGAAAGGGAGACCCAGCCACATGTGACCAGCGTCCATTAGACAAGGGCCAAACATAGTTTTGACAAATGCCAGCATTTAAACTGTTTCAGAAGTACAGAGGATAGCACTGAGGGTCTTCAGGGTGAGGCCACTCTACTGGTATCCAACCCAGCACTGAAATGCTCAGTGTGCAAGCATACAGATGTGGAAGGACTGAGTTCTAGAGTCATCAACCTCTCATTGTTAGGAGACCAGGCAGTCCATTGCAAAACCCAGATTGCCTCCTCAATCCCCAGGGGGAATATCAGCCAACTCCCATAGCCAGAGATGACATATCAGTGTGGCCCTTTTTTGATAAACCACCACAAAACAGAGGTATTTCAACCTCACCCACAGCACATACGCAGACCTAAAATCCACTAATCTGACACACTAACTTTCTTAAACACAGCAGATTCCATTTTTAGAGCAATGTCAGAGTACCAGGGGGCAGGCAGACAGTCTCAGCAGTCAGGACTCTTCCCTGAAGTCGCTGGCCCTTCACCCAACAACTCAGGGGATTTAGAACCTTCTCACATCCCTGACAAAAAATCAGGACACTTTTTAAAATCTATTTGCCCAACTTGGCACATATTGAAACATAAATGGGTATTTTAAAAAATGTTGTAATTTATGAAGGTGCCAGGAAGAACAGTGTGTGTGTGTGTGTATGTGTGTGTGTGTGTGTGTGTGTGTGTCTTCCAGTGCTCAGACCCAGGACCTTACATATGATACATAGACTACCATTGAGCTACATCCCCAGACCTGAATATTGTATCTTTGTCAGTAATTTTAATTTATATAAAACAACTACCAATTTTTTTAAAAAAATATTTATTAAAAGTATTTAACCTCCTGAAAGCCATCCTCCTTTCCTGGAACTTTATCTGTCTCTTCTCCAAGCCAGTAATATCCACGACACATGAGGCATGAAATTCTTCTTCTAATATTTTTACTGTTGGCACATTCCTCCCTTTTTACAGAGTATGTATGTTTGATTCTGTCCTTAGGGCTCATTATAGAGTGGAAGGCATGGGGACACTGTGAGATTCCTTTACAGTGCTAACATAATACTCAACCAGTAACAGAAGAAACAACTAGAAAAGGAAAGCTAACAGGAGGACCCCCTGAGGAGTGGGGGCACCCCTGGGTCAGGGAGAATGGGAACAAAGACCTGATGGCATCCTTACATTTCCAAACAAGACACAGATTAAACATTTACTTCCCAACATACTCTGCTTGCAGCCACTCTGAAAATAACTGCTTACAGATAGTGCTCTATACTCAAATGTATACCTAATAGGAGATCTCAAGACATGTTTTACCAGCCTGCATGGGTACACTTTTTAATCAATGCTTGGAGTCACACTCAGAATGCCTCCAGTGGGCAGTTCCACTGCATTTTGTGGGGTGTAGAAGGAACAAGGGTGAGAGGGAAACTCATGCACCCCAACCAGCTAAGCCATTGTTGAACTGATGACTCCGCCAGCCCTGATCTCAGACTGTAGCTAGTTCACTTTTTCTAATCACTGCTGTTAAACTAAGCTTCAACTCCACCTTCTCTGAATCGTGTTACTAAGGTTCCATGGCCCCATGAGATCAAACTGAGACAATCTCTCAACCTCCACTTTAAGGAATAGGGAATTGAAGAACAAAGAAAGGGACATTAATTGACCAAGGAGCATTTGGTGTTTCTGTGACTAGAAGCATTCCAATGCACAGCACAACTTTTAAACACAACTTTTATATCCCATTGGAATGATTTCTAGAAAAATCAAAACTCGTGTTTAAAGCAGTATTGAAAATCTACTTAACACTGATTATTTCCANAAATCTCCAAAACATCTGACTTGTCTTTTTATCATCATATTGTTTTTTGAATTGAAACTGCTGTGCCTAGCAACCTAACTGGCTCAGAGCTGGGTGGTGCTCACTCTTTGGATAGCTGAGGGAGCTTTTTGGAGTTGGTCAGAGGCTGTTGAGACTGGTATGCTAAATGAGATTTCTAACGATTGCATGTATGGACTGGTATGCTAAATGAGATTCCTGCCATCACAGACTGAAGGACTGGCCCCCTGGGGATGTCCCAATATAAGGACAGGGTTCCTATCTATCCTGCATCCAAAATAAAGATGTTCCATCATTGCGCTGGCATGGCAACACCGTTGTTCCAATCATGAACAGCAAGTATGGAGTGGCAGGGGAGGTAGAGTGAGTTACACATTGTCCACCTGAAGTTACATACATGAGTCACTCTACAGAATCCTGAGTGCAAAAAGGAGCTGCAGGGCCCTTCACAGGCACAACCAACCCAGAGCCCTGTCTACATGGGAGGTTTCTCTGCACTTCCTATGTACTTGCAGAAATCTGGTCATAATGTGCAAGATCAGGTTTGTTCAATAAATAGCCTTTCAAAGAGATATGTAGAAGATCATATAACATAAAGGGATAAAGCCTTAGAGCCCATGTACCAAATATACCTTGAGCTTTTGTATATAAATCAGTTAAATTAACTTTCATCCTGCTATAGATCAACTTTCCAATGCTTGATTAACACCTGAGACAAATAGATGATTTGAAAGAAACAGAGATTCATTTGATTCCAATGTCAAGGATATCATCCTGTCAGGTGGCTTTCATGTTTGGGGGTCTGTGGTTGAGAAAAGCCCACAATGGGCATCTTGTGCTAAAGCAAAGCTGCTCAAGGTCATGGCAGAAGAAAGGTGGACAGGAGAGGGTACTGTGTCCCACAGTATCCTTCAAGGGCAAGCCCACAGCATCCTAGCTTATTCCTGCTGAGTCTTAAACCTTAAGCTGAGTATTCTCTAACAGCAGCACAGGCTGTTTACAACTTGGCTCATAAACTGGGTCTGGAAGTGCAAGTCTGGGACCCTAGAACTTCCAGCCTGAGGCAGAAGGACAGAAAATTACAATTCAATCTGGGTTTCTAAGAAAGTTCAAACCAAACTCAGGCTCTAGAGTGACACCCTGACCCAACACTTCTTAGCACTCCAAATAAATTAGTCCCTATAAATGAATTACTGTGACGATTCTATAAATACTGACCACTGTCCTTTCCATAAACAATGGAAGCACTTGGCAGGGCTGTGTCAAATACTACACTGACCCTGGGCATCTGTCTGTCAGTAGGTCAAGAGTAGTCATTATAAGAGAATCCAAGGGTTGAAGAAATGTCAAGTTTTGGACACAATCTTTCACCAATGGAATCTGCGCAAATACATCTATCAGTTGGGATAGCAAAATACTAATTGTAGCCTATAGGTCAAGTGCTGAACTATTTCTTGAGACAATACCATATGATATTCATCAAGTTTGGACAGAANAACCCAAGGACTTATTGCTAGGATATAACTCTGGCTGTGCTTCAAAATAGAAGTGTGAGCAGGTGTCTTAGTCAGGGTTTCTATTCCTGTACAACATCATGACCAAGAAGCAAGTTGGGGAGGAAAGGGTTTATTTGGCTTACATTTCCAAACCGCTGTTGATCACCAAAGGATGCAGGACTGGAACTCAAGCGGGTCAGGGAGCAGGAGCTGATGCAGAAGCCATGGAGGGATGTTCTTTACTGGNTTGCTTCCNNTGGCTTGCTCAGTCCACTCTCTTATAGAACCCAAGACTACCAGCCCAGAGATGGTACCTCCCACAAGGGAACCTCCCCCCTTGATCACTAATTGAGAAAATGCCTTACAGCTGGATCTCATGGAGGCATTTCCCCAACTGAAGTTCCTTTCTCTGTGATAACTCCAGCTGTGTCAAGTTGACACAAAGCTATCCAGTACAGCAGGTCTGAAGATGTATCAGTGGATTGGAATGCAAGGGAGGTTTGGATAACAAAAAACTTAGAGAGGCATTTAATCTGTTGAAGCCAAAACTCTTTATCTATCTGATGCTGCAAATGTAGCTCTGTGAAAGAGTGTACAAGGCTCCTGGTTCAAACTCCAGCACAAAGAAAAACAAATAAAAATTCTACTCAGACATCTTAGATAACGTGGTGTTCTCCTGAGGGCCCATGGTGTAAAACTAGACTTTCAGTTCTAGCTCTGGAGCAAATTGAGCTAGATGGAAATGTACAAAGGAAGCTTTTACAGGAATTAACCAGAAAAATACTACGCAGTATACCCTGAGGACAGATTTTTGTTATTGTTTCTAAATGCAATTTTTAAAGTTTGTCTTTTAATTTTCACCTGTGTCTGCACTTACATGTGCCATGCGGGTATAGGTCCTAAAAAAAACCAAACATATGTCTGATTCCCATGGTGCTGGCGTTATCTGCATTTGTGGCCTCTGGGTGTTAAACTGGGATCCTCGGAAGGGAAGGAATCTGGACGATGGGAAGTTCTCATAATTACTAACTCCTCACTGATCCCTAAGGATTATTTTTACCTATGTGTCTCTGTGTATGAATATGCCAACAGATGCTATTAGAAGATATCAGATGCCCTGGAATGGAGTTTCAGGCAGTGTTAAACCATCCATCATAGATACTGAAATGAAACTTGGGTCCTCAGGAAGAGCATCAAGTGTTCTTAACCACTGAGCCATCTCTGCGCACACCAACATCATAAAATTTTAAAAATGAAAAAGACAGAAATATAAACATCCCTTATGATTCTGGTGTTCTAAGGCTTTGTTTCTAAGTTTGTAGCCAGGCTAATAGAAAACTTGATTTGTCCATTATTGAAACACAGTCATGAAGTCTGCAGCAAATCTAACGGATTTCTATGTAGAGTTCAGATTCAGAATTCAAACTACCTGCACAAGAGGACTGGAAATTTGATTCCTTACAATGGAGCCAGGAGCACCATGGCTTGGCCAAGTGAAGTAACAGAAGGCTGGTTGCACAAGTGGATAATGTATCAATCTGTGAGTTCTGCATGTTGAAGAATCTGAGCCACCAGTTCCACATACAGAGCCTGCTGTATATATCTATGGTCCCAAGTGGAGCTCACCCATTATCCCTGATTTCCAGGACAACCAGCACTCAGTTCCACGGGAGCCACAATGCAGACTGGGTAAGACACTGACTTTCTAGGCCTGGGACAGGGTGGGCAGGTGATGGGGCAGTGTCCAAGAAAAGTGTCTCTGTGGACCCACAGTGACAGCAAAGGGCCTTCAGGAAGACATAGGGAAAACTGAGGCAAGGTGGGAGCAGTCACTTCTCTTCTGTCCTCACAGGAAACATGGGTCTGAAGCTGCCTGAGTCCAGTCTTTGTCTCCTGCTGATGCTGGGACTTGTCCTAATGTTTAACTCTTGCCAGTCACCAACCCCTTCCCAGAAGTTTTACACCGAGCATATCTATAATAGCACCTACCCANGATGTGATGATGCAATGTGGGTTGGTAACAGGTATAGACCAAGAGGTAAGGACATAAATACATTTCTTCACACAAGTTTTGCTGATGTTGATATGTGTGGCCATCCAAATATCACCTGCAACAATGTGACAAGAGAAAATTGCCATACTAGTTCATTTCAGGTATCTATAATGTTTTTGTAACCTCACTACTCTGACAAGAATTTATACCCAATGCAGATACCAAACATCAGGATCAGTGAAGTACTACTGAGAGCAGAACTTCACAGGCCACTCCCATCTATCCAGTGGTTCCAGTTCACTTGGATGGGACATTTTAGCTCCAGTGCCAGCACTTTGTACCTTTCCTCATCTGCTACTGCCAAGACCACAGCAGTGAAGAACCAATTCCTCTGTCTGCGCTGCATATCAGCACCTGTCCTCATGAAACCTGACGCTGACTCCCTTTAATTTAGCTGAACAGATCTTTTCTAATCAATAAACACCTTTGCATGCTCATCTAGATTTCTTGTATCTCTGTGTCTGAAAGGGTGAGCTGGGCATCACCAGATGTGGCAGTGAACCTCCTTCCTGCAGTGTCAGATGCAGAATGGATCAGAGGCGTGACATCCTATGGTCCACACCTCTGACTTTCAGTCTGGATCCCCAGCTTTCATTTTGCTGTTCCTTTCTGGGCTCCCAGATGCAACACTTGGCCTCTCCTCCCCACTGGGCAGTGGTGGTACTTCCTGCTGTCAGTGGACCACAGTCAGGGTTGCACAGAAGCCACTCCTCTGGACAGCAAATGCAGAGTCTGCTCCTGGTGTTAGTATGTGGAATCTGCACTTCTGACTCAGGTGAAATTGGGTGCAGCCCTACTGTCTCACTGTGTACCTCTGCCTGTCCTGGAACTTGCTACGTAGACCAGGCTGGGTTTGACCTCACAAAAATCTTTTAATATTTATTTTCAATTTTCATTGGCTAAGGCTATTTTTAGCATGCTAAGTAACATGTTTTTGTATGCTCATGAATCTTTCAAGTCTGTTATGGATCTTTAATGTACTTTAACTCTCCAGATAGGTCATGGTTTGATTTACCATCAAATATAGCAATATTAAAACAGTGGGATCACAGCTCTTTTTCGTGACAAAGGAAAAAAGAAAGCATCATCCTAGAAGCCCAGGAGAACTTTCTGAGAGCCAATGGCACTCCAACTCAGAATCAAGGTGATATTGATGAGGGGTTTCCTCTCAGGAGACCAGCTTGGGATTACAATACAGGTACAGGTAGGGAACGTCTCTCAGTCTATCACCAGGCTCTAATGACAGGTCTCAGGACAGCTGCCAAGTGGCCCACAATTTTGACTAAGGTTTATGGTGTCAGGCAGAAAGATAATGAAAGCCAAGCAGANTTCCNTNAACNGATTATGGANGCTTTNNGCCATTANACACACTTAGACCCTGAGAAAAGAGAGAATTCTAACACAGTGGAACTGGTGTTTATAAATCAGTCAGCACCATACATTAGAAGGAAGTTACAGCATCTAAAAAGACTAGGAGAGAAGTCACTGAGAGATTTGATGTAGGTTG
>NW_018392458.1:57833-66216 GCF_900095145.1 Mus pahari | reverse complement strand
GAGAGAGAGAGAGAGAGAGAGAGAGAGAGAGAGAGAGAGAGAGAGAGAGTCTCTAGATTTTCTGGTGGTTACTAGATCCCAACATTGAGTTCTCTTAAAGGCTAAAGAGCCATTGTCTAATAAAAATCTGGGGTTCAAGGAGCCACAGGCATTAAGCAATATTCATAGGCTACCCCAAAAAACAGTGGACTTAGAAATGGAATGAGTATCTGATTCATTCATAGATATTTCTGAGTGCCCATACCCCTTACTGTGGAGAGATCTACTAGCCCAAATGAGAATACAGATTCATTTTAACCCTGGGAGAAATCCAGCTAACAGACTGAAATGACACTCAAATCCAGGTTACTGACACTTGACCTGGCTTCTGAGATTGAGTATAGACTATTATAAGTCACCAGCTTCCCCTAAACAAGACCGAGATGTCTGGCTGACAGAGTTTCCCCAGGCATGGACAGAAACTAGAGACTTGGGTTGGCAAAACATCGATGCCCTATATTTGTGGAGCTCAAGACGAGAACAGACTCAGTATGGGTCTGCCAATATCCAATGTCCCAAGAGACACAGAGGGGGATCATTCCCCATATCCAGAAACTGTTGGCCTTGGGAGTCCTTAGGTCATGCCAATCAACCTGGAACATCCCATTATTGCCTGTAAAGAAGCCCACACAAGTCCTGTAGGAAGTGAATCACAGGGTGATGGACATAAACCCCATGGTGCAAAATCCTTATATCCTATTGAGCTCTCTACCTTCAGACCAAAAATAATATTCTGTTCTGGACCTAAAGGATGTTTTCTTTGGCTTACCCTTGGCTCCCAAATGTCAGAAATACTTTCCCTTTAAATCACATGATATTGGAAGAGACATTAATGGGCAACTCACCTAGACTCACCTGCCTTGAGGCTATAAAAATTCACCCACTGTTTTTGCTAACGCTTTACATGAGTACCTGGGTGAGTAGAGAGTCAACAACCCAGATATAATCCTTGTGCAGTACATAGATGACCTTTAATTACAGCAGAATCCAAAGAGGGGTACAAAAAAGGGACCCAGAATCTCCTCCAGGCTCTGGGGTACAAGAGATGTTGGGCATCTCCCAAAAAGACACAACTCTCAAAGACTGAAGTCACCTATCTCAGCTATATTTTTAAAGAGGGCCAGCAGTAACTTTGGATGAAAAAAAAATTGTTCTTAACATACCCCCCCCAGAGACCAAGACAGGTAAGAGAGTTCTTGGGGTCCACAGGCTTTCACAAACTATGGATTCCAGGTGTCACTGAAATAGCCAAACCTTTATATGAGCAACCAGGAAAGCTAACGACTTTGTTTAGACTCAAGATCATCAAAGGACATTAAGAAAATAAAGCAGTATTTTCTGCTGTCAGCTCCTGCTTTGGGGCTACCAGACATCACTAAACCATTTCACTTATACATTGACAAATGAAAAGAAATAGCCAAAGAGGGCCTAACTCAAATTTTGGTGCCATAGAAATAGCCTATGACTTGTTTGTCAAAAAAATTAGACCCAGTCCCAAGATGGCCACCTTGCCTGCATATCACTGTGGCTACAAATTACTGGATAAGGATGCAGATAAATTGGCTTTGGAACAAAATTTGTTGATGACTACTCCCCCCATGCAATCAAAGGGGTACTCAAACAGCCGCCTGACAGGTAGCTCAATAATGGCCACATGACCCATGATCAGACCTTACTAGTTAACCCTGGCTGAATTACTTTCCAGCCCCTGCTTCCTTAAATCCTGTGACCCTTCTTCCTGTCCCTGATCTAGACCATCCACTCCATGAATACAGCGAAATCCTGGTCCGAGTACACAGTACTCAACCTGACTTAAAGGTCTTCCCTCTGCCAGGAACTGAGCATACTTGGTTCACAGACATAAGCAGTTTCTTTCTGGATGGGCAGAGAAAAGCAAGAACAACAGTATCCCCGGAAACAGAGGTAATTTGGGCCCAGTTTCTCCTCCCCCTAACCCCCAAGTACCTAAGCTCAAAGGGCTAAACTGATAACACAATCCCAGGCACTTATCATGGGGAAAGGCCTGGTTGTCAACATCTATATGGACAGCTGATATACATTTACAACTGCTCATATATAGAGAGCCATACACCAAGAGAGAGGGTGCCTTCTGCAGAAGGAAAAACTATCTAAAACAAAGATGAAATCCTACAATTACTCAAAGCCCTCTGCCTGCCAAAAAGAGTGGTGATCATACACTGTCCAGTCCACCAGGAAAAAAAACAACAACAGTGGCTAGAGATTACAACCTAGCTGCCAAAGGTGGCAAACAGGTGGCCCTAAAAGAAACAGCTGCCCCCAAGTTGGCTGTGACCCTACCAAAACTGCCCAACCCCAACCTGCCAGAATGCCCAGCCTATTTGGAAGAAGAGATCAAATGGGCCAAGAAGCATTCCATGAGCCCATGTTCAGAGGACTGATGACAGATGGTTAATGGTAAACTAATATCCCCCACCTTCTTGACAAGATCTGTCATCAGGAAAATCCATAGAGTCACTCACATGGGGTGAGACAGATGGCTGACACAGTGAGACAATCTAAAGTGACTTTCAGAGACATGCAAATACTAACAAGGATATAGTGTCAAGCTACAAAGCTTGCCAATTAAGCAACACCCACAAAACTGCTAAACATCCAGGCTCTCATCTACGAGATAAGAGACCGGGGGCCTACTGGAAAGTTGATTTTAAAGAAATCAAACCAAGAAAGTACAGCTACAAGTACTTACTGAGTTTGTGGACACCTTGTCCAGATGGACAGTCATTTCCAACAAAGGCTAAAACTACAAAAGTAGTGACTAAAAAGTTGCTAAACAATATCCTACCCAGATACAGTTTCCCTCATATGATAGGGTCAGAAAATCGGCCAACATTTGTGTCCAAGTAAACTAGGACATAGCGAGATTTCTTGGGGGCAGTTTGGAAATTACATTGTACCTACGGACCCCAAAGTGCAGGCCAGGCAAAAAAGATAAATAAAATGCTAAAAGAGACCTTGACCACATTGGCTATAAAAACTGGTGGAGACTAGGTGGCACTCCTTTCCTTTGCCTTATATTGGGAGAAAATTCTCCTTGCCAGATGAGATTGACCCCCTTTAAACTTATATGTATATAAGTTTACTCCTATCGTGTCTAACCTTCAGTCAACAGCTATTAAAAATTAGAAGATGATAAATTAATTACTAAGGTCAGAATAAGCCAATGGGCTCACAAACAGTATTGGCTTAAACTGCATGCCCTTGATGAAACAGGCGTAGTTCCAGAAGCATTCATTTCAACCTAGAGACTGGGTCACTGTAAAGAGATTTCTTTACATGCTAGAGCCCTGGTAGAGAAGACCCTACATCGTCTTGCTGATCAAACTGACTGCTGTTAAAGTAGAAGGGATCCCTGCCTAGGTACACTAGACTCACATGTGACCAGGTGATGAGACCTCTCCCCAGGAAAAGATCACCAGACTTCACCATTGCCACTAAAATAGAAAGTTCAAAGGGATACCAGTCCTTTCAAGCTAAAATTCACTCGGTCTGAAGCTTACTGTTTCCACTAAGTGTATGTACTGCTGCCCCCGACCCACGCCTTCATTCCGAGACCAGAAACCCACACCAGCCTTTTGACCTGACCTAAACAATCAAATATCCTGAGATTGTTATTGTGCCCAACTGGCCAGTACAAAGAGGCCACAGGAGACTCCCTGGTTCCCAGATTTGACCTTTAATATGGGCCAGCTGGCTGATAACTCATGACCTGACACTTGAGGGACCTTATGAAATTCATACCCCGAGTTTATGTGGGAGACATTTTATATGTGTCCCAGGGCTGGGGGGAACTGTCACATGTGTGTGGGGGGAACAAAAATTCTATTGTGCCTCTTGGGGCTGTAAAACATCAGTCACAGAAAACAAGGGATAGAAGATATCAAGTAAAAACCTTATCAGGGTCATCTGACAATGAGATGGTTAAGTTCACCAACAGGGGAGACAAAAGAATGGGAAGCTGAAAAGTCGTGGGTTATCCAGCTTTACATTATCAGAGGGAGCAACCCTACACTCTTTTTTACAGTTAGACTCTTGGTAAAACCAATTGAAAACCCCTTCCCAATAACTTTAGGACCCAATCAGATTCTTGCTAACCCAAAGTGCAGGAAAAATCTGTGCCAATGCCATTCCTTAGACTGGCAGATACTGTTCTCCCAGTCTTCCTCCCAAGCCCCCACAGCTCGAGAATCTTTCCTAAAATGCACAAAACTGGTAGATCTCCTCTGGTCAACGAAGGTAAAAATGTTCCCAGTTCTAAACATTTACCAGAAAGAGCTAAGCACATCCTGTTAGTTATGCTTTTATAAAGGTATCTATCAGAGTATTATCCAGATTTGATGAGTCTTAAAAGGACACTACATACAGGTGGTCCCAGGAATGCCCGGCCTTAACTCTACAGACAATATCAGGGCAGGGCACCTGCTTAGGGATGGTTCCCTTGTCACATCCATACCTCTACAATTGAACAATACCTACTGTTCATTGCAAATAGATTATCCACCCCTGAACAAGCACAGTAAGTAGTCTTGTTCAATGAGACTGACCCCATGTGTACACACAGAGAGGTCCTTAATTCTTCTAGCATAAGGAATAATGTATTCTAGTCCAGTTACCACCCCACATAACCTATAATTTAGAAGTAGTGTTGATCTAGAAATCAGTCTGGTGGTTCCTCAGAAAATTGGACATAGTACTACTGGAGGACCCAGCAATACCTCTTCTGGGCATATACCCAGAAGATCTTCCAACTGGTAATAAGGACACATGCTCCACTATGTTCATAGCAGCTTTATTTATAATAGCCAGAAGCTGGAAAGAACCCAGATGTCCCTCAATAGAGGAATGGATACAGAAAATGTGGTACATTTACACAATGGAGTACTGCTCAGCTATTAAAAACAATGAATTTATGAAATTCTTGGGCAAATGGATGTATCTGGAGGATATCATCCTTAGTGAGGTAACCCAATCACAAAAGAAGTCACTAGATATGCACTCACTGATAAGCGGATATTAGCCCAGAAACAGAATACCCAAGATACATTTTGCAAAACACAGGAAAACCAAGAAGGATGACCATTGTGTGGATACTTCATTCCTCCTTAGAATAAGGAACAAAATACCCATGAAAAGATATAGGCACAGAGACAAAATTTAGAGCTAAGATGAAAGGCTGGACTATCCAGAGACTACCCCATCCGGGAATCCATCCCATCATCAGCCACCAAACCCCAGTCTCTAGCTGCATATGTAGCAGAAGATGGGCTAATCAGCCATCATTGGGAAGAGAGGCCCCTTGGTCTTGTAAACTTTATATGACCCAGCACAGAGGAAGGCCAGGGCCAAGTAGTGGGAGTGGGTGGGTAGGGGAGCAGGGGCGGGGGTAGGGTATAGGGAACTTTTGGAATAGCATTTGAAATGTATATAAAGAAAATAAAAATAAATAAAAAAATAGACAAAAAAGAAAAGAAAAGAGAAGTAGTGCTGAAAAGCCTAGTGGGATATGTTAGAAGAAAACTCATGAGAAAAAAGAAACTATCTACCTTCTCCCTGACTTTAGCTATAATTCTAGGAATGGGGTTAGCCAGAGTGGGTACTGAGATAGCCACACTGATGTTACAAGAAAAGAATTACAACAGTTTGAAAGCAGAGACAAAAACATTCAACACCTAGAAAAATCCATCTCACACCTAGAGCGCAATGTAGATTCTCTGGATGGGGTGATGCTACAGAACAGGTGAGGTTAGATTTATTGTTCCTACAATGGGGAGGATTATGTACTACTTTATGTAAAGAATTCTGTTTCTATGTCAACCATTCTGGAGTTATTAGAGAGCCCAGTTTTAAAAAAAAATAGATAGATTCCAAAGATAACGAGAGAACTCCAAAAGTTGGTATCATTTGCTGTGTGATTCTTCCCTCTGGGTAACTACCCTCGTCTCCACAATTATAGGACCCCTGATTATTATTTTACTGTTACTCTCTTTTGGGCCATACATAATTAATAAGCTCTTACAGGATATAAAGCAGAGATTCAGCACCATTCACCTGATGGTGATGAGGTCCCAATATCAACCAGCAAGCACAGACAATTTAGGTCAAGATTGGCCTCTAAAGTCATTACAGAGGGGGCAGTGAAGGGGCCCAGGCCACATGTCCCTGTGCTTTCTCACCACTCACAGGGCTTCCCCTCCCACCCTGCTCTTTTTAACCACTCTCGTGGAGCTTCCCCTCCTCTCCCCAGCTTTCAGAAATGTCCCGGACTAGGGAAAAAATATTACTATCCCCATTTTCATGGTTGTACTTCTGAAGGAAACACTCCCTTAGCCCCGGAGTGACAGATACAGGTTTGAGAATTGACAAACAGCAACATCCCTCAGACATCCCCCCTCCCCAGGATCACTGAGGCTGGCACACTCCCTGACAGATGGGGAAACAAAGACCACAGATTATTGCCCCGCATTTGAGCCATAAAGAGAGTGCAATTCAGCATTCCCAGAGAGCTGTGACCAGTTTGTGAAAACAGTTGTTCCTGATAGCACCACAATCTTACTTCCCAGGATAGCAGAGTCCCCTTCTCCCAGTTGGCCAATTCTGCCCTGCTGTCTGAACAAACAATATGGTGTTTGAAGTATAACTTCCCTTGTCACCTCCCCCTGTCATCTCAAAGACCGAGAATCCCTGTTTATGCCTATATAAAAATGCCAAGCTCATAGACATAGGCTTGCACTCCTATCCTGCGCAGTAGGAAGGTTAACAATGGGAGTCTGACTCGAATAAAAAGGCTCTTTTGTTTCACTACATTGGGTAAGCGGTTCTTAGAGTTCTTCTGAGAATCCTGTGACATGTTTATAACAAGTTACACAGGAGTCACATACAGACTGGGTAAGACACTGTCTAGACCTGGGACAAGAAGGGTAGGTGATAGGGCAGTGTCTACGATAAGTGGCACCATAGACTTACAGTGATATCACAGGGTCTTCAGGAAGAGATAGGGAAAACTGAGGTAGGAAGGGAGCAGTCATTTCTCTTCTGTTCTCACAGGAAACATGGGTCTGAAGCTGCTTGAGTCCAGACTTTGTCTCCTGCTACTAGGAGTTGTCCTAGCTTGCCTCATGCCAGCCACCAACCCCTTCCAAGTACTTTGAATTCAGCATATCTATAATAGCGCCTATCCCCGATGTGATGATGCAATGTGGGTCATTAATAGATATACAGGAAGCAGTAAGGACATGAATACTTTTCTTCATACAACTTTTGCTGATGTTGCTGGTAATGTGGAAAGCCAAATACTATTTGCAAAGATGGGATAAGTAGAAATTGTCATGATAGTTCATCTCAGGTACCTGTAACAATCTGTTTCACACACAAGTACAGCAGGAAATTATAAGCAATGCAGCTACCAAACAACAGGAGTAAGAAAGTCCTACACAGTTGCCTGCAACTCTGTCCCACCAATCTAGTGGCTCTGGTTCACTTGGATAGGACATTTTAGCACCAGTGTCAGCAGTTTGTACCTTCACTCATCTGAGTTTTGCCCTGTCTGGGGCCATCAGTTGGCAAAATGATTACTCTTGCTTAGATCTTGTTTTTGTTTTGTTTTGTTTTTTTGGCTCCTGGTAGGATTTATATCTTAGAAACTACAGCATATTTATACTGAGGATTGATGCCAGTATTGCAGACAGTTCTGAACACAGGGGATCCAGACCCTCTTCAACAAGCAATAGACAGAAAAAGAGGAGCATTTCCATGTCCTCTGACTGAAAGTAGTCATAGAATCCTGACTATTGTTCTTCAATTTCCTTGAATGATTTCTATGACCACAGATCTCAGGAAGCAGTTGAGGCCCATAAGTCCTTATTTAATAGTGTGTGGAAAAAAATGATTTAGTGAAAAGGAAAGCTGGAAACTCCCCATTCTGGCTAAAACTGGTGCACACTCCAGAGCAGGTTCTTAGGAGCGGTAGAGTGTATCTGAGGGTAACTCACAGCTAATTACAGTATACACTCTTCTGGGTGTCTATCTGTAAAGATCCATCTGGAAAGATTATAACCTAGCCAGTCCTGAGAAGGAAACTGTCAGTGCATCATAACATCTAGAGTTCTTGTTGGTTTGGATTTTCTGGGACTGGGTCTCTCATACAGCTTAGGCTGGCCTTGAAATTGCTGTCAGAGGATGACATCAACCTTTGATTCCCTGACTTTACCTGCCAAATGCTGTGATTGCAGGTAAGCGGTGCTAGGGATTGAGCATGGAGTTTGTGCATGCTAGGCATGTACTACTGCCAACCAACTAACATCTCCAC
>NW_018392458.1:29630-57236 GCF_900095145.1 Mus pahari | reverse complement strand
ATGATATATATATATATATATATATATATATATATATATATATATATATATATATATATATATATATTCATAATATATGTTCATGAGATGTACATATTCATGATATATACAAAAATATACATATATATATATATACATGAGATATATATTCATGGTGTTATACATTCATGATATATCTTCATTTTATATATATTCATTATCTATCTATCTACCTATCTATATATTCTTTGTAAAAAGTTTCAAGTTTATATGCATGTTGTAACTTCTGAGAGTCTTCATTTTATTGAGAGAGTTGAGGCAGAAACCATGTTGCAGACACAATATTCTCCTCCATACCACACCCAAAACTACTAGCATGCATCATATTTCCTTCTTTATGTTCATTTATTTTTATTTTATGTGTATGCATGCATCATATTTCACACAGAAAAGTCAGTTATTCTCTTACTTAATCATGACCACCAGCCATCAGATTCAGGAAATTCAAGAAGGAAGATGGGAGAGGACAGGCAGGCCTGTCTGCTACAGAATAAGTTGGGAAATATTGGGTATCAGCTCTCATCTAGGTGTTTGATATCACAGTATCTCAAGTTGTAATAGCAAAGTCAATGGGGAAAGTTGTAAAGTAGAAGGGAATGTCCAGAGCTCATTTTGTATAGATTGGCTCAGTGTGGGGAGCTCCCTGCTCCCAGAAAGGGGAAGCCCCAAGGCTGTTGGGAGCCATAGCATAAGACAAGCTGAGATATCTGCACTGAAACTTTCAGTAATGAGCACTTTGTGTGGTAGAGGAGCAGCCTGGAGACAGAAGGGATGGGGCAGCAACACAAGCAGCAGGAAAGAGGCTGGGAAAAATCCTCTCTACTCAGCACACACTGAAACTTTATGGGAAACCATTCTAAAAGAACCCTGTTGACATGGGGTTAGGTGTGACCTCAGATTCTCCTGGGGAACTCAGGATGTGTGTCACACTACCAGACACTGAAAATGGAAAAAGACAGTTGGGAGCTGACTCTTAGCAGAAAGTGGCTATCATCTCTGCAGCCTGCTTTTCCACCCTGACGAGAGACTTGTTTTCCTAACATATTTTTTGCAGGAAGCCCACCACACCTGAATACACTGTGATAACATCTTTTTTTTCCCTATACATCCTGGACTTGTGCATAAATGTCTCCAGCTGCACCCCCCAGCTTGTGCTTATATACCTATAGTTGCCTTTTAATAAAGAAGACTTGAGACTTAATCAGACAGAGTGTCTGGTCTCCAGTCTTCAAGTCTCTTGCCTCTTAGTCACCACTCTCTCTCTCTTGCAGACCCCACTCTCTCTCTCTTTCAGACCCCATTGACTGACACAAGGACCAGGTCACCAACTCAATACTAATCACTGGTGTTATCTGCCTTACCCTACCCCTAATCACAGGAATAACTATTATACTAATGCATACAATATTGTCAGGATTCCCTCTGGGCACATCTAATGTCTGGAGCCTGAGGCAGCCAGTCCCATCAAATCCACAACCAGGAAGCAGAGTGCTGGTGGCCCCCCTTTTTTCTCTTTCCTGTGCAGCCCAGGACCCCAGCCCATGGTATGGTGTCACTCTGATGAGAATGGTCTTCTTACCTCAACCCAATGTAGACGCTCCCTCACAGCATATGCTGCTTGGACCTGCATACCTTGGTAATGGAACCCTGACCTGGGTCACCAGGGAATGAGGAAAGATTGGGTTCACAGAACCCTGTACAGAAAAGCTGGGCTCAAGAGCCAGTGGCCTCTGATGCAGATGTACCAGCAGCAACCTGGAAACAGTGTGCACAGATTGTACACAGTTGTAGAGAAGGGGGGGTAGCCAATCTGGGCAGGAAGTCTGTATAGGGGAGCAGTCATCTTGCAAGAGGAAGCTGTGGCTAAGAGTTTATGCATACAGAGGTTCCAACTAAAGGTCAATGGTTCCTCTATTTCTGTAGGTCTTGGATATTTCTGTAACACACATTCTCTAGACTTCATCTGCTCCCAACAATGCCCAGAGGTCTGTCAAGAGGTAGTCCTTACTAACTACTTACTGTTACTGACTTGCCTCCTCAGGTTTTGCCCTTTTCCGTTATCTTGTCAGGTCAGGGTCTTAGGCAGAACCCTACTGCTGAGGGACAACACCATCACTGAGAGGAAGAGCTTTAGAAGAAGAAAACCTTGGGGCTGAGAGTGTAGCTCAGCAATGGAGACTCAACTAAGATGACATCAGAAAGCAGACAGGCACTCAAACAACTGAAGTTATTGGTTAGTAGAAGGATCCATGTTCTCCAAAGGAGCCAGGCTGAGCTCTCTTTGTGCTTCTGCCTTGACCCCCTCAGGTAGTTGCAGTTTCAAGTGCTGCACTTCCATGCTGCCATGGTGTTAATGGTGAAATGAAGGAATGCAGGAGACAGAGGGTGTGCAGTGACTAGAGGCTGCCCACTGTCCTCCAGATCTAGCTTCCTGGATGTAACCATCCTGGGAAGCCTCCTGGAAGAGGTGTGCTTGAAGAAGTTTTCTTCCTAGGGCTTCCTTCCTTCCTTCCTTCCTTCCTTCCTTCCTTCCTTCCTTCCTTCCTTCCTTCCTTCCTCTCCTTCCTTCACTTTTCCTTCCTTCCTTTTTCTTCCTTCTTTGCTTTCTTTCTCACTTTCTTGTAATTTCTCTCTCTCTCTCTCTCTCTCTCTCTCTCTCTCTCTCTCTCTCTCGCTCTCTCTCTCTCTCTCTGTATGTATGTGTGTGTAAATGTTTTCTGTGGAAGTGTGAGAAGCATGTCTGTACCTTAAAAACTCCCTGGGGAGGCTTGATGAGTCTGAGTGAGGCAGGGGAATGAAGGCAACTGCAGGCTTGTAGGCAGGTGAGAAGCCAGGAGATGGATCTCAGTGGGCCTGAAAGGAGCAAACAGCCTACTTCAAACTCATGGTGGCCATCATTCCTCTTGATCATGCCCATCCAGTAAGACTCCCCACCTCTCCTCTCACCCCTCTCCACCCCTATATCAACTCTGAGAAGAGATGGTTCAAACATCCATACCCTGGGTTGAGGTCAAGCAGGCACACAGTCCCCTTTGCCAGATGGTTTCCCTGACTGGCAAGTCGAAGGTACAGTCAACATCCCTGTCTCCAGAACACACAGACCTTATCTCCTACCCCACCTCTGACTATTGACTCTATCAGTTTTCTTCAGTTCCAAGGAAAGAGGCTCATTCCTCAGATGTCCTTTCCCACTTTATCAGTTCTAAGTTGTCCTAAATGGAGCAGATGTTCCCCAGTGTGCCAGAAGAAAGACATGTAGCGCTATCCCTCTCTCTTTGTGTGTATGGTGGTGGTGGTGGTGGTGGTGTTACAGCAGACCAAATTATCTTTCAACATAGTTCTTCCCAGATCTTTTTCAGTCACTTTAGGAAAATTTTACCAGTCTCTGTCAGCATTTCCCTCCAGATCAGGCACCAGTGTCCCTAACCCAAAGCTGAGGGGCCACTCACTTGTCCCAGCTCACTCTCTGCAGCTCACCTTCCAGGGTTTCTGTGTGAAAAGACCCCTTGTTATCAAAAAACAGGAGGATGGAGGATGCTGGCCATTGAAACCCCCTTGTCTTTCTCATAAGAAGCAATTAAATTCAGAATGGAAAACTTAATAAGGTTGAGAATTCTGAGCAATGGAGTGCAACTAGACCTTGGTGGGAGCTAGAGTAGAATCCATAACAGCTCTTAAAAAGCAGAAGGAGAGTGAGTGAAGCAGAGGAAATTCTAGAACAAACTGTGTTGAGGAGAATTTCATGGAAAAAACACACCCATACACTTAAAATAAAATTTAGTGAAAAGACTGGAGAATGTGGACAGAAAAATGTTAGAAGGAGAAGCCCTCACACTGGGCACTGTACACTTACCACAGATCAAGTGTCTGCATAAGACAGGGATGAGTGTTAATGAGAGAGGAAAAGGAAATTTAGTCCTGCGCAGGGATGTTTTGATTGCCAAAACAACAACAAACTTCAGAGTGAAAAAGACAAACGTTGACCTCTGATCTCAGGCTTCAAAACCTCTCCCCACCACAGGGCCAGACAGGCTTGGCAACAGAAGCAGAAACCAGCCTTCACTACTGAGCTTTGGGCACCGACAGCTTGTCACAACACTGGGCACCTTGTCGCTGGAACAGAAGAAAACTGATAGAGTCAGTAGTCTGAGGTGGGGTAAGAGATAAGGTCTCTGTGTTCTGGAGACAAGGCAGTGACTGTACCTGCTGGACACACAGGCAAGTCAGGTCAACCATCTGGAAAAGCAGACTGTGTGCCTGCCTGACCTCAACCCAGAGCTTGGATGTTTGAACCATCTCTTCTCATAATTGATGTAGGGGTGGGGAGGGGCAAGAGGAGGTGTGGGAAGTCTTACTCGATGGGTGTGATCAAGAGGAACGATGGCCGCCATGACTTTGAAATAGGTTTTTTGCTCCTTTCAGGCCCACTGAGATCTATCTTCTGGATTCTCACCTGCCAACAAGCCTGCAGTTCTCTTGGCCCCCTCATTCAGACACATCAAGTCTCCCCAGAGAGCTTTTGGAGGCACAGAAATGCTTCTCACACTTCCACAGAAAATGGCCCACCTCTGTTCTTCTTAGTGACTCCCAGTCCAAGCTCTTGTATCTACCCGAATTCTATTACTGTTAAGGCCAGCAGTGGTAGGAAGAGGGGAGTCAGTTCTCAGAAGGTGGGATGTTAAGATGGAGATGCCGACACATCTCCTTCCCTTTGTTCTTCTGTAGATGTTGTGTTATTGCTCAGAAATACGTTAGTCCTCTTTATGGTGAGCTGTAGAGAAAGATCTTCACCTTTCTACAGCATTGTTATAATCATTAGATAGTGTTAACACAGAAACATTTGGATTGCCTTGTTCAGAAACTTCAGTTAGAGTGACAGTTTCTTTTATTGTGACCTAAAACTTATTTTTTTTAGCAGGGTAGAGGGAAGAGAGAGAAGACTTGGAGACTCTTCTCGGTCAGAAGCAGTAAGCCACAGAGCAGTTAAGGGCTGGCTTTTCTGGACAAGTGAGAGTCATCCTCAGGGGACAGACCAAGTTTTTGTCAGCCTGGCTATACACTTAGAAACAAAGCCTTGGAAAGCCAGAATCATAAGAGACATTTATATTTCTGCATTTCATTTTTAAAATTATATGGTGTTGGGGTCTGCAGAGATGGCTCTGTGGTTAAAAACACATTGTACTCTTCCAGAGGAGGCAAGTTTGGTTTCAGCACCTATGCTGGGCAGCTTACCACCTCCTGTAACTCCATTCCAGGGCACCTGATGTCATCTAATAGCATCTGTTGGCATGTTCATACACATGTGCACAGACACACAGAGACCCATGAGTAAAACTGAGCCTTAGGTATCAGTGAGATGTCAGTGATTAAGAGAACTTCCCCTCTTCCATGTTCTTTCCCTGGCAGAGGACCCCAGTTTGTCACCGGGAGGCCACAACTGCAGATAACTTCGGCTCAAGGGGAATCAGACACATGTTTGGCTTTTGTTAGTACCTGTACATGCATGGCACATGTGAGTACACACATGTGAAAGTTAAAAGATAAACCTTAAACATTGCATTTAGAAACAATAACAAAAACTGTATTAACAGCATAGTTCATAGTATTTTTCTGATTGGTTCCTGTAAAAGATTCCTTTCTATATTTCCATCTAGCCCAATTTGCTCCAGAGCTAGTACTAATGGTCTAGTTTTACAACATGGACCCTCAAGGATCACCACTTTATTTAAGATATCCAAGTTACTATAAGCCAATGTTTAAAAAGATACACTAAATGTAATAGAATTTTTATTTGTTTTCCTTTGTGCTGGGGTTTAAACCCATAGCCTTGTACACTCTTTCAATGAGCTACATTCACAGCATCAGATCGATAAAGAGTTTTGGATTCAATAGTTTAAATGAATCTCTAATATTTTTGTCATCCAAACCTCCCTTGCATTCCAATACACTGGCATACTGGCACATCTCCAGACCTGCTCACAATTCTGTTATGAAGTACAGCCTGAGTAATACCCTAGTAGTAAATCCTCAGGTTTTTCTTTCCAAACTTGATGAATGTCATGAGGTATTGTCTCAAGAAATACTTCTGCACTTGACCTATAAGCTGCAGTGAGTATTTTGCTGTCCCAATTTATAGATGTATTTGTGCAGATTCCATTGGTGAGAGATTGTATACAAAACTTGGAATTTCCTCAACTCTGGGATTCTCTTGCAATGACTACTCCTGACCTACTGACTGACAGATGCCCAGTGTCAGCAGTGTTCTTAACTGCTAACCTGACTCTCCACCTCAACAGATTTTTAAAAATGGTGTGTGTGTGTGTGTGTGTGTGTGTGTGTGTCTGTGTGTCTGTGTGTCTGTGTGTCTGTGTATGTATGTATGTAACTATAAGTGGAATTAGAGGAAAATCAAAGAAGAAACCTTAAGGACAGTATAAAATAGGCGGAGTAGAACACATGGAATAGGAAAGCAGAAGCTGGGACTGTCTGAAACAAGAGAAACAGCCACATAGGGCAAGGAAGTGCAAGAAAGGTCAGAGAGGCAGAGGAATGAAGGAGAAATTATGATTACACAAGTGAGTGAAATGTCCATGACCAACACCACTATTTTGTATCTAACCTTTACATATACAATAACTAGAAAATGGATCTTTAAACTGTACTTTCTGGGGTTGTCCATTCCTCTTAGAAGACTGGCTTAGCATCCTGATGCTGTGTCTTCCTCTCGACTTTAGCTAGCAGATTCCATAGGAAACGGACACAGAGACATTCCTTCTCATGTTCATCCTTGTGTCCGTTCTTATTTCTGAGACAGGTGTTGGCACCTTTCTCCTCATGGTCTCTTCTCTATGTGTAGCTAGGGTTGCTTAGATTCTCCCACACTATAATCTCTCTGAGAGGCAAATGTTACAGGCAATGATCTGAATCTGGACAGCAGTTCATGGGGTTTCAGGGAGATTGTTGGTTTGTTTGTTTATTATCCATGCTTTTTGTTTCCTCTTTTTTGTTGTTTGTTTTAGTGGTTTACAATTACTGTGTTGAAGAGTGCATACACACCACAGCATATTGTGGAGGTCATGTATGTGGAAGTCAAAGGACGACTTTTAGAAACTGGTTCCCACCCTCTGCCATATGGGCTCTGCAGCTCAAACATGGGCCATCACCAGTGCCTTTATTTGCTGAGCCAACTTTCTAGTCCAGTAAGAGAAGTTTGAGAGCTTCCTTTGGATCACAGGTGGGGATTTATTCCCCTGTGTCCTCAGGAGGGGTGTCTGCCTTGAGATCACTGGCTTTAACTTAAAAATATAGACCCAGCTGGTAATATCAAGCAGTGTGACAGTCATTGGGGTTCTCAGGCTCACCTAGTAAGGTCCCTTCCACAGAGGATCCAACTGTTCTGTGGATCTTACCAGGAGAATTCAGTTCCTTTTACAGTAGGTTGTACAACTTTGTTCCAATATTCCTTCCTGTAGGGCTTGTTGGATTTGCCCCAAGTTCATAGTGTATTATCCTGAATCATCTGATTTGCATCAGAGTCTAACCCAGAACTCATGTGAGGAAAAGCCTTCCATACAGCAACCAAAAGCTATACTTGGTGTTAGTTTGTGGAGCTGTTCTAACACTCCTGCGACAAGAAGAATATATTCAGCCATTTATCAGAGGTTTCTTGACAAAGGTTTGCTAGAATTAAGAGCTTGGTTAATCCTTTCAATATTGACTGAGGTTTGGAGCTCCTAATCAGAATCTGGGTTGTAGAGATATATTGAGTCACCTGTGGTGTGAAAGAAGGTTCGTCTATGAATCTTTAATGACCAGGAGAGTCCAAACCTTGAGGTAGTGTCCCTTAGGGAAACATATTTGACTCCTCTGTAGTCTTTTCAGCCCCAGTGGCTAAAGTTTCTACCCAGCCAGTCAATGTGTGTACAAACACTAACACATATTTGAAGCTGCCCCAAGGAGACAAAAGAGTACAGTCTACCTCACAGTCCTCACTGGGATAGGAGCCCCTCCTCTGCATTGCCCCAAGATGTGTAAAGAATGAGGGCAGCAGCATTGTGAAGACCATAGCCCTGATATTCTTGCTTTACTGTGGGTAGGTCTCTACCCAAGAACAGTCAAGTTACCATTTACAGAGTATCATCCATCCCTGGATGGAATGAGTCATGTATTCCCTGAATTTTATTCACTGCAAAACCTAGAGAGGAAAGTTGCTTTCCACACTGATCCATGGCCAGTATGTGATGCCCCTTATTTATGGCTTTATATCACCTGTCTTTGGAAAAATCAATATTTTCAAAGGGAATCTGTCCATAATGCTCTCATCTTAGTCTTTCTCTGCGCTGGCCTACTTCCTTGGGTAACATTAGACATGCATGCCCCTCTGATGGCCCTTCCAGTAGATAATTAACACTTGATCAAAGACTTAGATAGCTTTCAATAGGTTGAAAATCATTCTTGTTTATATTTTATAGGTCAGATGTTGACTGATAACCTTCTTCAAATTTCCAAAGATGGCAGCAGGGGCATGCAACATCATGAAGGCATCCTATAAGCAATGTAGATATCAATCTTTTCTTTATATCTCCCTAGAATGAGTCACCATATTAGAGCTCAGAACTGCCCTGTGGATCTAAAATGAAAGTGGGTAATGTGGTAGCCTCAATCATTACACTCTAGAAAACTACACTCTATCTTGTCTTGCTTTTTCCAGTTAGATGACAAGTGCCCTAATCAGAGTACTCTCCCATTGATTATCCAGAGGCTGATAGTCTCAGTACACAGTGTTCCAGATAATACCATGGGCATAAGTGTAGCATATTTGTAGCACATAAGTGTAGTACCCTGCGTTTTCATAGTTACCTCTGGTTGTCTAAGAATCTGCTCTTGTGTTAACTTCCAGGTAATCATATGTAGCCATTTAACTTACTATGGACTTTCTTTGGTGGGGTATGAGAGTTTCTAGTCATTGCCTCCAAAGAGAATTGGACTCTCTTGAACTAGCAGTACTCTGGCTACAAGAGCTTTTGAACAGGAGGGACTCTTGTTGCTAAAACATACAACTTCTTTGAAAAAAAAATCTACTATAGATCACATACTATTCCTAACTGTTAGAATCGGTATTATAAGGACAAGGTCTTGGCTTTCTACCTGCTTCATTTAGTTAAAAGATTATTCCAATTCACAATAAAACTTATGGTAACCCAAGCCTGAGTTCTTGATAGCCTCATAGAGAGGTTTTTGCCCATCAATGTAAAGGGGAGCACCCAGATTAAACAAAATCCAGCATACCACAAAGGAGCAAACTCCATCTTTACCTTTGGTATAATTACTTCAATTTTGACTCAAACATACAATAGGATTGCTGTAGAGCTGTAGAAACTGAAATCATATCAAATATGGTAGTTTTTGTGGAATTATCTGGGCCTTTTTCTGGTAGTTATGGTAACCACAGACACTAGAAGGCTTAAGAATCTATTGGTATTTTGGTTTCAAATTTTCCTAGTGTTAATGTGTATGCAAATATGGTCTGTATATAAGACGAAGTTTTCTTGTGCTTGAAAAAGGTGCCTAAGATATTTTTCTAATCCTCTACCAAAAAGACTTTCCCTGAACCCTTGAGGGATGACTATATGGCTGGCAATTTCCAATGATCAACAAATAGCAAAATACTTAAAAATACTTAAAACAAATAACTTCTTCCTTGGTTAATTTCACACTGCTGTGATAAAATAGGGCAAAACCAACTTGTATAAGAATGGGTTACTTTTGGCTTACAGGAAAACACTGTGACACAGTCCAGCATTCTGTCAAAGTGATGACAGCAGGCATGGAATTCATACTAGTAGGAAAATAACTAGTCAAATTATATCCACATCCAGAAAGCAGCCAATAAGCAATACAAGAGGCTAGGTTATTGAGCCTCAAAGACCTCCTTCTCTACACCTTTCTCAAACCAGTTGGGGCCAGAGGCCTTCAGCATTTGGACACACAGATTTCTGTGTGATTTTTGGGAGCCAAATTAAGACAAAGCATTAGAACAAATTCCCAACAAAAAGGATGAGATGTTGGGGATTTAGAAAGTGTTAACTCAAGAATACCAGAGGGAATGTGTGCTAGCCCCAGGGAAGTTTGGAAGTGCCCAACCACTGAGCTAGTAAGGCATATCAAAAATCAGCCCACATGTGTGTGGCTTTTGTTCATAAATCCAGATCTCTTGAGTGGGTGCAGAGCTGCACATACTCCCACTGGGAGCTCAGAGCAGATTAACAATTTACTGCTACACTTAACCACTAAGTCCTCTCTCCAGTCCCTCTTAAGTTTTGTTTAGTGTTATAGGGGGATGTGGAAGTCATAGGTCAGCTTTGTGGAATCTATTCTCTTTTTTTCACCTTTACATAGGTCCTAGGAATCAAAGTCAGGCTGCAATACATTAATAGCAAGGGCCTTTGCTGGTTGGTTCACCACCACACTTCACCCTCATCCTTATCTCCATATTTCTTAGTAGCAGGATTCACATTGTTAAGACCTAGGTAAAATAGCAAGGCCAAGATGGAATGTTAAGACCTAAGTAAAAATGTTAAGGCCTAGGTAACTGTTTCCTGGCTAGCCTGTCATGTGGTGCTGTTACTAATATTGTAAGGAAACTTTATGTGTTCTTTCTGCTGTTACTAGGAAACTTTCTCATGCCAAGTTGATTTAATATTCTTTAATATTCTGTGCCTTTGGAAATGATGAAAAAAGTCAATAGAAATGCTTTGTAGAGGTGCCCACAATAAGCTTAAACCCGAACCAACCACTCAGCAGCATTTCCTGTACCTGTGTATAACCCCTTATGGTATTTGCTTTTATAAGTTGCCCCTGGGATGGACCCCAACATAAGAGAGACACCTGCATCTATTTATATTAAAACTTCAATTTTGAGTAAGGGTCAAGTAAAGTTTAAGTTCCCAGGACCTCCATAGGACTTGACATCCTACTTAGTACAAAGAGACATGTATATGGGTAACTGTCATCCTGTTTGACAAGTTAACATATGAATATTAGACAAAGCAAGTCCCTTGCCACAGTTGAATACTCAAACCAATGGGAACAGGACGAGTGTACAACAAAGACATGTTCCTAAGGAAACCCCCATCCCTAAATCCTGATTGGTGAAAATCTTGGCACAGATATTTGTAGATCTCAGGCTTAAAAAGCCCTACAGGATCTTAACACAATGTCATAGTCTGCTCCCAAGTTTGACCTGAGTCCCTGGTCTATCAGCCTTGGGGTGTGGTGTTCAATAAACCATTCCTGTTTGATGAGATCCACCAGTGTCTGAGTGGTGTGTGTGATGATTCCCAGACCCCAACAAACACATTTCAGTCATGGTTTCATTTTACACTCAAAAACTTGCCATGACTTGTGGGACAGTGAGCTGTGCACAGACAGCCTGGTCCTGGGTCCAGCACAGGCCTTGAATCCTAGTGACCTGGTAGGTGGTAACTTCTGCCTGCGTGGGACAGCAAGTGTTCAACCATGCCTCCTGGGCTTCTGGCTTCTATAGCAGACAGAGCCTCCCACAGCTCCCCTGAAGTGAGGTGTATGGCCATGATTCAGGTAGACAGTGCCCCAATCTCCTGGTATTCTGCCTGGACTCCACCCCCACAGGTATGCTCCTCTCCATTGTTACCTGGCAGCACCCAGGTTGACTAGGCCCACTCTAAAAGGGGTTGTTTGTTCCCTCCTCCCTCTCTTACCCTCTTACCCTCTCACTCTCTTGTCTTTCTTATGCTTGCTTCTGGCTTAACCCTTCTCTCCCCATCTTCTTCCCCCTTCTCTCCACTTGGACATGGCCCTTCTCTGTTTCCCTGCTCTCTCCCTCTCTCTGCCTTTCTAAAATAAATGCCTTAAAACCATGGACTGCCTCTTCTCATAATGACCCTCCTTGCTGGAACAATGGAGTAGGTCTTCCTCTAAAGAGCAGCTTATACCTAACCTCCCTTCGGGAGACCTCTCTGCATTCCCAGCCACTTCTACCACTACCACCAACCCGCCCACCAAGCAAGCCACCTGAGCTAGCCAAATACTCTCCTCCCATAGGGAACCTAGCCAGAGCTCCTTCCTCCAGGCCCTTTCCCTTCGATCCTCTGGCCAGAGTCCACCTGAGGGTCCTGTCCCCACTCAGTTCTCAGCTCTTCCCCCACATCCAGTGGCATCTGTGGTGTCTACGACTGAGAACCCGACATCCCTGGTGTCTGTGCATACCAGGGACCCCAGAACCTGCTCTTCCATGGTACCCAGCAGTGTCTGAGGTGCCGGAGAGTCTGAGCCCAACTCCAGTAAGTCCATGGGAAACTTAGACTGTGCCTTTCCCATCCCCAGAGTGGGGTCCTGCGGCTTCACGTAGACTGACACCAGCCCAGCAGTGCAATGGGGTGTGCAGACTCAAACTCCCAGAATCCACTTATTCCAGTGGCCTGAACCCTGGGCCAGACTCAGGAACCTATTTCTGACCTCACAATGGCTATTGATCTATCATGGTACATGCCTTTAATCCCAGCATTTGGGAGGCAGGGACAGGAGAATCTCTGAGTTTGAGGCCAGCCTGGTGATTTTCAGGACAGATAAAGCTACACGGGGAAATCTTGTCTCAAAAACCTTTGCCAAGGCTCACAAGAAATTTTTATGTTTACTGTATCTTTAAATATTCTTCTTCTTAAAAATTAAAATTGTAGTATTTCTTACAAATTATGTATAGAAAGTTATATACTCATTGATATAGTATTTGTTTACATAAATATCATACTTTCAAGAAGAAATCCTTTTTTATTGTTTTGTTTTCATTCGGTTGGGGAATTAGAGAGATAGGTTTAGGTCGGGGATATTATGAAACAGGGTCTCATGTAGCTTAGACGGATACATATTCTTTCCAAAACAAAGATGACTTTTAACTCCTAATCCTCCTGCCTCAACCTCCCAAGTTCTTGAATTGAAGACATGTGTCATTAGATCTGGCTAGGAAACACATCTTTTTCAAAACAAATAGATAAATAAGAGAATTTGATGCTGGATTGTATTTTTAAAATCTCATTAGAGGATGACGTCTTGATTCCAAATCTGATTTTCACCTATACTTCTCTACATCATTGTGCTGTTGAATTATATAAAGTCTGCATTACACAGATACACAATTGGAGAGGGAAGAACTAACACACAGCTACCACAGAGGAGTTGATATACCACCAGTGTTCCTGGTCCACACATGATATAATCAGCAACAGTGACTTGCTCCTGGGACCCACTGTTACATCACTGGGAGAACCTTGACACTCAGAAGCATTGTCTTGATATTGAAGAGGAATAAAGATGGAGAGCTTTCACACTTCTCTCATTCTTGAGACAGTAGGGTTTGGGTCTGCTGACACTGGAGTAGAAAATGCTAGAAAAGACCAATTACTAGATACTGAGTTACTGGTTTATTTAGTAATTTACTTGATTTACTTATACTATTTGTGTTAGCACCAGGATACTCCAAGCCCTGGCCTAACCATGTGACCCTTGACCTGCATTGCCAGGACAACGACCTTCAATCCTACAATCCACTAGGCTCAGTTTCTGCCCTCACTGGTGTGATGTCATTTTCTGTATAAAATAGGAAGCCACCCCCTCCTCGCTCTCTTCTCTTCTCTTTCTCTTCTTTCTTCTCTCCCCACTCTTTCTCTCTCTTTCCTCTTCTCTACCCTTCTACCCGCTTCGCCACTCCCCCAATTCCTGCATAATGAACCTCTCTCATGTGGAACACCTTGGCCTGGTCTGCTGCTTGGTTTATCTGCCCAAAATATAAATTTGGTGCTGAAACCCGGGATTGGGTCAAGAGGAAAAGGCAGCAGCCACCAGTGTATGGTGTGACCAAGGGGCACCCAGCGGGTCAGGCCCCCAGCAGGTTGGCTGAAATCCCTGGCCAGGGTGGAGCTCTTCCCACAGTAAGTCCGGGACTTACTAGGTAGCCACTAGAGGTCCTTGTGATGACTTGGGCACTCTAGCCTGTCTGATTTCCTTTTTGGTTTCTGAGTTGTTCTCTGGGACGCCAATAAGAACTCCAGGAACCCCCAGAGCATGGGCAACCACGTGTCCTCAGAAAGTTAATGCCTCCTTCAAAGGCATCAAAATTGATATTACTTTGCAATAAGGTCTGGATCCAGTTGTTTTAAGGATCTTAATACATACTACTAGCAAGCCGGTAAATGGGAAGAGGTTACCTATGCAAAATCTTTCATCTATCATTGTTCCAATCCTGCTATGTGTTCTTCCTGCTCTCCAACTCAACTCCTGTTAACCATGAACCCTGCACAACTCCCACTGTATGATACTACGGTACTGGACCCAGCTTATGAACCACCTCCTTTCTGCTGTAGGCCTGCTTCTATGCCATTTAGAACCCAAACTGCTACCTCGGCTTCCCCCCACCGGGACTCGCCAGGGCCTGTCACCCCCAGCTCTCCTCCTCCTCTGCACCAACTGCAGGTTCCTCCAAACATTCTACCTTAGCACCTACTTTCACACCACCTATCACTCGCTCTAAGTCCACATCCAAAACCCTAAGCTTTTCACCCCTAGAAGAACCTGACCCAGTGACTGTCCTTCCCTTAAGGGAGGTTGCAGGGGTAGATGGTCTGGTCAGAGTGCATGTCCCCTTCTCACTGAGTGAACTCTCTCAGATAGAGAAGAAATTGGGCTCCTATACTTCTAATCCCTCTGCCTTTATCAAAGAATTCCAGTATATCACTCAGTNGTACAGCTTGACTTTTCATGATAAACACATGATACTTACTAACAATTTGCTTCTCAAGGAATGCAAGCGAGTTTGGGAACAAGTGAGAGCACATGTAGACAAGATTCACCAAACAGATAGGGCACATCCAATCGGAGCGGAGACAGTGCCTGACCTGGATCTTCAATGGAATTATAATAGCCAGGTGGTACTCTAGCCAGGGACAGGTTTATTACATGTCTTTTGGTGAGTCTGAGAAAAGCAGCCTTAAAGCAGGTAAATTTTGAAAAATTTCAAGAGGTTATCCAAGGTAAACAGGAAAATCCATCTCAGTTTTAGAACGCCTTAAAGGTGCTTTATTGCAGTATACCAATGTGGACCCTGNGAACCCAGAGGTTAAACAGCTCTTAATGACTTACTTTTCCCAGAGCTACCCCAACATAAAAGCTAAATTGGAGAAGGGACCACTAACTCCATAGTCAGAAGTCCTGGAGGTGGCCTTCATACTGTACCATGGGAGAGATGAGAGGGTTCACAAGCAGAAGTATAATATGCTGGTAAATGCTGTACGACCAGCCCCATCTGCCACCCTGAGCTCATGGTCCTCTACCCAGTGACCACAGGGCACCTGTTACAGGTGCAGTTGACAAGGTCAGAGCCTGCCCTAATCCTCGAAAGCTGAGGGGGCCATGCCCTAGGTGCCATCAAGAGGGACAATGGGCTGTTGATTGCCCCCATGTTACACAAAACAGAGGGGCATCACTCCCACATAACCCTCTAACCGATCTCCTAGGCTTGGCTATGGCCGACTGATGAGGTCCAGGCTCCTCTGATCTAACCACTGCCACCAAGAACAGATTGCTTAGGGTAGACATCGTGGTCTGTGGGTGGCCTATCTCTTTCCTTTGGACACTGGAGCCACTTACTCGGTCCTAAAGGAGTTTTGGGGACTCACATCTCCCTCTCATTTTCCTATTGTCGGGGTAGGAGGACAACCTTATTTCCCATATCAGACCCCACCACTTAATTGCATTTTTAGGGGTGTACCTCTCACCCATTCCTTTTTGGTAGTGCCCACATGTCCTGTCCCCTTATTGGGAAGAGATCTCCTATCTAGGCTGGGAGCCTCTGTCTCTTTTGCTCCCCACATTCGCCTGAACTCAAGCTCACCAGTGGTTCCTCTGCTCCTCCTTTTAGCCAGCCAACCTACTAACAATACCATGTCATTCCCTTTACCAGCCTCACAGGTAGACCCCTGAGTCTGGGACATCTAGAATCCCTCTGTTGCTAAACACCATTCGCCTGTTGTCATCCAATTGTTGGACCCTACCATGTATAGTTCCCAGGTTCAATACCCTCTCTCTCTCCAGAGCCTCAGGTGACTCAAGCCTATCATCTCTGACTTGTTGAGGAAGAAACTCCTTCACCCTACCTCTTCTCCCTTTAACACCCCTATACTGGCAGTAAAAAAAAAAACCAATGTTGCCTATCATCTAGTCCAGGATCTCAGACGTATTAACTCTGCAGTGGTGCCTCTTCACCTGGTTGTGGCTAACCCCTACACACTTCTTTCTACTATCCCCTCATGTACTTCACACTTCTCAGTTATAGACCTTAAGGATACATTTTTCTNTTTTCTCTATTCCTCTAGATGTCCAGTCACAAAACATATTTGCTTTTACCTGGACAGATCCTGATACCCACTTTTCTACCCAACTGACCTGGACTGTTTTNCCTCAGGGATTCTGGGATAGCCCACACCTATTTGGACAGGCCTTGGCTTCTGACCTATTGTCTCTGTCTCTTCCTAAATCTAAGATCATACTTTATGTAGATGATGTCCTTCTCTGTAGCCCCTCCTTAAAAATCAGCCAGACTGACACCGTGGCTCTTCTGAATTTCCTCTCTAATCATGGCTACAAGGTCTGATCCTCTAAAGTCCAACTGTCCACTCCTCAGGTTACCTATTTAGGACTAAAAATCACCCCAACCCATAAGGCTATTACATTAGACAGAAAAAATCTGATTCAGTCTCTAACTGTTCCGTCAACAAAAGAAGAAATTTTGGCATTCTTAGAAATAGCCAGTTTTTTATGTTTGTGGGTCCCTTCTTTTTCCCTTCTTTCTTGCCCTCTATAAGAAGCAGCATCAGGCCCCTCCCACGAACCTCTTTTAAAACTGATTACCAAGCCCTTTCACAGGCTCCAACAGGCTCTCCTTAGGGCTCCAGCTTTACATCTTCCTGACTTGACTTGTCCTTTTCCCCTCTATGTAACAGAAAAGGAGGGATTTGCCCTTGGAGCCTTGGGCCACTAAATCGGATGTTCTTTTGCACCTGTGGCATACCTTTCAAAGAAACTAGACCTCACTATTCATGGATGGGAAACCTGTATTTGCACCCTAGCAGCTGCTGAACTCCTTATTCAAGAGTCAAAGAAACTAAACTTTGGATCGCCTATAACTGCCTTCCCTTCTCATAACCTATCACAGCTCCTAACATATAAAGAATTACAGACTCTACCTCCCTCTAGAGTTCTCTCTCTCCAGGTTGCTCTAGTAGAAGACCCCTCGCTCAGTTTCCAATTGTGCCCACCTATCAATATTTCTAACCTTCTTCCTAAACCAAATACTAATCATTCCCTATCTCACTCCTGCATTGAAACTCTAGAAGAATTATTACCTCATCCTTCACATGTACAGGAGGGCACACTATCCCAAGCCACATATACATGTTATATGGATGGCAGTCCCTTCCAACATGAAGGAGCCAGAAGGGCTGGCTATGCCTTAGTTTCAGACACAGAGATAATGGAGTCACAGGCCCTTCCTACCCATACCACTAACCAGCAAGCCTAACTAATAGCCCTCACCCGTGCTTTCCAACTGGCAGAGGGACAATCTCTAATTGTCTACACAGACTCCAAGTATGCTTTCCGCATCCTCCTATCCCATGCTGCCATCTGAAAGGAACGTGGACTGCTTACCACAAAGGGAGGATCAGTAACTAAAGCAAGCCAGATCATGGCTATGCTAGAGGCCTCCCACCTCCCCACAGCCATTGGGATCATCCATTGCAGGTCTCATCAGACAGATGATTCAATTGTCTCTAAGGGAAACAATCGAGCTGATGAGGCAGCCAGAGCTGCAGCCCTCAGGGGCCTAGACTTGTCGTATGCTCCCTAGGACATTCTTACACTGCAGCCTACATCTCTGCCATCACCCTTTGATATCCATCAAACTCTGTCATACCTTCATGAACTATTTCATCCTAATAGCCAAGCACTATCTTCCTTTGTTAAAATTCACCCAAAGCTCACTCCTGAAGACCTACATTTCCTGAAATCTATCACTGTTTCTTGTAAAATCTGTCAGACATCTAACACCAACTCAAGGTATCATGGTCTTCCTTTCCCCTCTCATCAGGCTAGAAGTTCTCTCCCTGGAATTGACTGGCAACTTGATCTCACCCATAGGCCCACTGTCAGACGTGTCAAATACCTCCTGGTCTTCGTTGACACCTTCTCAGGGTGGGTAGAAGCTTTCCCACCACTAATTAACGGGCTCAGACAGTCTCTGTTCTTCTCCTCTGAGATATCATCCCTCTATTCAGTGTTCTGATTTGGACCTCCTTTCGGGGACCCCCACTCGAGTCTCGGGAAAGGGCCCACCCAAGGAAATGTGAGAGACCTTCTTGATGTAAAAACATGAGGTAGTTTAATGATGGAGCTCTGGGCCGATACATATCTCATGCAGGAGACAGAGGAATCGACCATGAGGCTTGAAAGCTAGGGATTTTTATGGGGAGAGGGTCGGGGGCTAGGAGGAATTGGCACAGTTTTACCCGATTGGCTCATTTGAACATCAGCAAAAACGATTACACATTAGCAGAATGGTACGTGCAAGTCAGGATGTCAGGAGACCTGAGGGGCAGATGCTTATCTAGGTCAGTGGAACATTTGGTTAACATATAACTCCAAACTATGTCAGGAGGGCAATGGGTAGAAGGAGGTGCTGGGCCACCAGATGGCTGATAACTCAGTCAAGATAGCCCAGATAAGTTCCTGCACTCTTCTTTTATCTTATGGCCAGTCAGCCCCAGGAATGTTTTAACAACAGGCCTGCCTGGATATGCCCAGGCCTGTTCCACTATGTTCTCCGCCTCAGGCTTCTAAGCTCACAAACAACTTTTTCTTTGGACTATTTGACATAAGTTACATGAATCAGGCCTCAAATTTTATCTTAAATTTCATTTCCCTTCACCATCTCTCTCCAATCAGACAATGGACCTGAATTTACCTCCCAAGTTTCCCAGATCCTATCTAAGGCCCTAGACATCCCCTGGCATTTTCACATTCCTTACAACCCTCAATCTTCAGGCAAGGTGGAAAGGACTAACCACTCCTTAAAAGCTACTCTTGTTAAACTGTCACAGGAACTTCATCTCGACTGGGTAAAGCTCCTGCCCCTGCTATTTTCAGACTGTGAGCTCTCCCCAAGTGACATCTCCTCATCTCACCTTTTGAAATCAATGTATGGATGTCCAACCTAACTCCTGGTTTCTTGCCATAGTGCACGCCCCTTTCAGATCATTTGCTTACCCCATTACTCTCTCATATTTTCTCTCTCCTATGGAACTTTGCTGACCATCACCTACCTCGACCACATTCTGCTTCCTGCCTGTTACCTGTTAATATTGGAGATCAAGTCCTTTTATCTCCTTCAGGTCTTCAACCTTCACCTCTCTCTCTGAAGTGGCAGGATCCTTTTAAGGTAGTCCTCATAACTCCTACAGCTGCTAAACTTGAGGGACTCTCTAATTGGGTCCACCTGTCCCACCTAAAACCCTTTATTCCCCCATATAAAGATGACTCCTCTTCATACACATCAACCCTAACAGGACCGTGCTCTGTTAAGCTCCGGAAGACATCAAGACCACCCATCTTTTCCACCATCCTAGAGAATGAGGCTTCACTCTGACAGCCAAACCCAACCTCACTGGATAAGACACTGGATTAGTTGTAGCTTTTTCATCTTTTCCCTGCTGCTCATTTCCATCAAGGGTAGTCTCTATGTCTGGAGATTCGAAGTTCGAAAAACATCTGCTAACAGCAAGCAGACTTTCCAAATAGGATCAGGAAACTGCTCCATAGCCGGGTGCCAAGAGCTGATCCAGATTGCCATCATTCCTATATCTGTGTGGCTCCATCTGCATATTATGACCTTTATACCTGTTTTCTCTTCGACCAGAAAAAAGTTTATTGCAGAAAATGACCAGATGAGTATGGGGGCTGCCCATACTGGTCTTGTAAGATACACATGCTATGGACATGGATTAATCCCTTCTTCTATCGATTCTGTAAGACACTCTTCTTCTACATCCGTGACCCATGGGACCCCAGGTGGGAAATAGGAGTTACTGGTAAGATCTACTACAAAACTCGGTCTAGTTCCCCAGTAAGTACCATCCATATTCAGAGAAAGTATGTCTCAATTGCTCCACCTCTAGACATAGAAAAGGTAGGAGAGATAATCAAGCATTCCTCCAAGGTTCTTACTTCCCTGACTTCACCCCTAATGAATAATACTAACTTGTCATTCCGCCTGTTGCTTCAGACCTTGACTTCAGCCTACCAGCTCCTTAATGTTACCAGACCTGGGCTCTTTAAAGATTGCTGACTATGTGTACCTCTTGGAACTACTTTGCAAGTGTCAGTTACATCTTCTCCAGTGATGATACCAGGTAAACTTACCTCACCCTTCATTGGCTGCCCTAACTCCAATGCTGCTATGACCCCGTACCACACCTCTTTCCCTCTCTTTGGTGTAAACTATGCTTACTACCCAAAAGCAGATTAATTCTTTGGCAACCGTGGTGCTTCAAAACTGGCGAGGACTAGACCGCCTGACAGCTAAAGAAGGTGNCCTTTGCCTATTCCTACAAGAAGAGTGCTACTTCTATGTCAACCAATCCGGGATAGTAAAAAATAAACTCCAGGAGCTACAGGCANACATAAGAGACTTCAGCAACTGTGAGACATCTGGTTCTGGTACCTTTGAAAACCCCATATGGAAGTGGATCCTTCCGCCCATAACACCTTTCTTGGTCATCTTCTTGGCATTATTATTCACCCCTTGTCTTATTAATCTTGTCTCTACATTACTTCAGTGAGAAGTACAAAAATTTCTAACCAAGCTGTTATTCAGCTCCTGTTACAGGATTACCAGCCACTTCCCACAAAGAAAACACTGTCCATAGAAGAAGCTGATTCAGACAATTGCCATACAAACTCTGATGGTGAAGACCAGATATACCCTGAAAATTGACGATGCCCCTAAACAGCAGGAAGTAGCTTAAGAGACACGACGCCCCTATTCCCTCTTCACCATTGTTTTCCCCTCTATTTTTCTCCCCTTCTTTTATAATAACAAGAAGGGAGGAATGTTAGCACCAGGAACCATGTGACCCTTGACCTGCATTGCCAGGACAATGACCTTCAATCCCACAATCCACTTGACTCAGTTCCCGCCCTCACTGGTGTGATGTCATTTTCTTTATAAAATAGGAAGCCACCTCACCCTCTTCTTCTCTTCTCCTCTTCCTCTTTCTTCTCTACCCCCTCTTTTTCCTCTCTCCTCTTGTCTACCTTTCTACCTGCTTCACCACTCCCCCCATCCCCACATAATAAACCTCTCTCATGTGGAACACCTTGTCCTGGTCTGATGCTTCGTTTATCCACCCAAAATATAAAAATAAGTGCCTTTAAAGGCTGATTTTTTGACATAGCTAACCCTCTACCAGTGATCCAATGATTTCTAGAAAATCCTTTAAGCCCTTGGTGAGCTTGGAATTCAGTAAGAATGTTACCTATTCAGTAACATTCAAATTCACTTCTAGTAGAGACAGTGAAAATAATCAGGCATTTTCCTGGCCTGTGGGACAAGTTATTCCATGGGTCGAGGGGGATAACGAACCTGAAGTGAAATGGGAGGGAAAGAAGAGGAAAGCCAAGCAAAGAGTTGTCAAGGCTTTGTTTATTGCTGGCTTGAACACTTGATTATAAACACTGTGAGGGGGAATGGGGAGGGGTTGAGAAACAATCAAAAGAAACAGAGTGAAGGACAAATGAGGGGATGCTGACTGCAGACTTGAAACTTCTTGTGATTTTCTCAGAGTCTTGGTGTCACTGCTCTGGAACACTGGGTAACTAATCTCAGAGTCCTGGATCTTCCTTACAGCCCAAGGCTGCAATTTGGGGCAGCTCTTGAAAGCTGGAAAACCCCCTTAACAGTCCTTGATGTTTGTTTAGGGCCAGAATCTTGCTGATTCCCATGAAACAGCCTTGAGGGGGGAGTGGTGACTGGCTCTTAACAAATAACTGTATGGCTCTCAGCTGCATACTGTAAAAATGCCTGGGTTTTCTCAACCTAGTCTCCAAAATCTCCCCCTTTTCAATTTATTAAATATTGGGGAGGGTGGCTATGAAAAGAGGGTCAGTGAAGCACCTCGTCTTAGGCCATGAGGCTTGCATCCATGTTCAGCACACAGTAACTAGGCCATTCTAGGTCCTAGGTGGGCAAGGGCTCTGACTTACGCTAAGCGATCTGCAGTGGATTTGCAATATTCCCATCTTTGAGTCACCCTTGTAGCCAAAGGGGTGTGCACCTGACTCACAGCACCTCAATATTCCCGTCATCAGTCCACTTCACAGTTTATGGCCCTCAGCAACTATTAGGAGCCAGGGAGTCACCCTTCTAATAATGGCATCTCCACAGTCTATGGAACCAAGAGCACTCTACGTCTGCAGCGAGGGTGGAGAACTGAAGGCCACCAGCTGCTCTCTCTGCATCGGTGGAGGAGAGGTCTTCGGTGGAGTCTCAAGTGTCCAGACGATGGTAGTGGACTGCAATCGGCTTTAAGGCAGCATCAATCTGAGATTTAATGAAACTGCTTAATCTGTTAAAAGCCCAGGGGCCAAATGACAAAAGCAGCAGAATGCCCAAGAAAGGTCCCAGAATGGTGGGAAGCAAAGTGGAAAGCCAAGGAGAGGTAGAAAACCAATTTTGATACCAGGATTCTTGCATCTCTCTATTACGCATTCTTTCCTTTAAGCTAGTTCTGACCTTGTCTATACTATCCTAAACAAGGACAGTCTTATCAGTGTAAAAGCAACATTCTTCCTTGAGGGCTGCATAGAATCCTCCTTCCTGCAGGAATACCAAACCAAGACCTCTTCTATTCTGTAAAACTACTTCAGACAGAGAAACTAAGGAATCTTTTAAATTTTTTAGGCCTCTTTGTATCTCTCGGATGTCTCTGTCCACTGTGTGGTTAAGTTGGGCTAGCTGCTCAGACCGTGGTTGGGAGGAGATTAGGGAGGCAATTCCTGTTCCTGCGCCTACAGCACTCACACCAAGGATCACTACTAAGGTTACTGCAGTAATTGGCTCTCTCTTAGAGCAGGGCAGGTTGGTGCCTTTATCCCAGAACTGGAGTAAATCTTCTGCAGGATGTATCATCAACTTTGGGAAAAGTTGAACCAGGACATAGTAATCTCTGTTAGCTAAACATGTCTAGGTGATCACATAAGTAGTAAGCCCAGTAGAACATGCCAAATAAGTACCATTGGGTGCTCCAAGATATTGAAAAGTGTCTTCTACCATAATAGTCTCATTGTAAACCTCTAGGAAGGCCTGTGGGGGGAGCATGGAAGGCCCCAAAAGGCATGAGCCCACACCTGAACCCTGGCTCAGTGTGAGTCCTGTGTTAGCCTCAGGATGCTAACCAAGCTCATGGACATCATTGGTTGCAATAACTGATCCAAACACTGCTACTCCTTCATAGAAAGGAAGTTGAGGGGAAAACACACCCAACATTCCTCAAATTGGGTATTATTGGCTGCATATATGGCAGCAACTGAAGCATTTATTATGTCTTAAAGCAGTTCTGCTGAAGTGAGAGGTCCAGCAGGCAAAGTAGGCTGAAAGAGAGCAACGGGGGCAGGAGTGCCACTCCGAAGAGGAACAGCTACCTTATGAACAATGGGTATATTAGGGGTCACAGGTTGGAGTATGGGATTTGGTCCTATGGCAACTAAGGTTGGGGATAGTCTTAATTAAGTGTATTTTGAATATCAACCCAAAACTTTTATGATCCTTATACAGATCCTGCAAACCCCAGGAGGGAGTTTGTTTGTTAATCCAATCATATTTTCTTCCAGCCTCTGTGAACTCGATCACAAAGGGATCACACCAGCCCAAGGTATCCGGAATAGAGGAGGAAAAGTTTTTCCCAGTGGGGGAATTAAGGCCGTTTTTTGCCATCATCTTTGCCCCCTTTGCTTTTGACTCTGATAAGGTCCCATGATGAGGAGGGGTGCCATTGCCCTTGCACTGCCAGACAATTTGTCATGCCTTTTCGCGGGTGATGGAATATTTAAGTCTCAGGGTATGAGCATTAAGGTGATGTAGGTTGTGAGCCTGTTGAGCAGCTGCAAGAGGAGTGGTAGACAAGGCAAAAGCCACTACCTGGGTTGCATCATAGGGGAGAACAATAATNTCAGGATCTTTACCAAAAAGCCTAAGAGCAGCTTCCCTGCCAAGGTGCAGAATATGTGCAACCAGCTGAGAATATATGGGCAATACTTTAGAAGGAGAAGCTGGCCAATGTACCCAAAACAGAGGTTTAAGTTGCCATAAAAGGCCTTTGGGAGAAAAGAGTGTAGGGAAAACAAGAAACTGGAGTGGTAGATCTGGAGAGAAGTACCCAATACTTTGAACATTAATAGCCTGTTTGACCTTGGCCAGAGATACTTGTGCTTCCTGAGTCAGCGTGCGTGGGGAGGATGGATCTGAGTCTCCATGCAAANCATCAAACAAAGGCTTTAATTCTCCTGTTGTAAGCTTCAAATAGGGGCAGAGCCAATTTTTATCTCCTAACATGCATTGAAAATCATTGAGTCTGTAATGAATCTCTCCTTAAATGACCCTTTTGTGAGAGAATACTATTAGGAAACAATTCAAAGCCCAAAAACATGTGAGGAGGGTGAATCTAAATTTTCTCAGGAGAGACTTGAAGTCCCTGGATCTGGAGAGCATTAATAAGTTTTAGACCAACACAATATAGCTGATTTTTATCAGGCCCAGAAACAAGGATATCATCCATGTAATGAATTATGTAATAANCAGGGTAGGATCTCCTGAAGGGATCAACAACCTGAGCCAAATACTTTTGGCAACACGTGGGACTATTAACCATGCCTTGAGGGAGAACTCTCCACTGAAAGCGAGGAGAAGGCCCTACACAGTTAACGACTGGAAGGCTAAATGAAAAACGTTTACAATCTTCAGGGTGGAGGGGAATAGAAAAGAAGCAATCTTTTAAGTCAATGACTAATTTGGCATATCCACTGGGAATAGCCACTGGAGAGGAAATACCAGGTTGTAAGACTCCCATGGGAACCATGGTCTCATTAACTGCTCTGAGATTTTGCAGTAATCACCATTTGCCATTTTGTTTTTGGATAACAAATATTGGGGTGTTCCAAGGCAAGGTAGAGGCTTCTATATGTCCTGCTGCCAACTGTTCCTGCACTAACTCTATGGCTACACACAATTTTTTAGCAGTGAGGGACCACTGGTCAATCCAGACAGGAGCATCATCCTTCCATGTAATCTTATCTGCCTGGCATGCAGGGGGAGCAACGGTCCTCATGAAAAATGGGAATTATAACCTGAGCCTGTACAATCCATTTTGGGAGAGGCAGCTATTGGCATAGGCCTCCCCTGCCCATTTTTGCCTAATCCCTGTCCAGGGAGATAGCCCTGGGAGAGCATTTGTTGAGTAACAACTTCATGGGGACTACACATAAAAACTTCCATTTGAGAGAGAATGTCTCTTCCCCAAAGATTAACAGGCAGGCTAGGAACAACGAAAGGCTGAATGGAGCCTGAATTTCCCTCACTATCTTCCCAAGTCAGCAACTGTGAGCTCTGGAGGGTATTTTTTGATTGTCCAATTCCTTGCAGATGGGTCAGAGTGGCTTGTAGAGGCCAAGCAGAAGGCCGGGCACTCTGTGAGATTACAGTAGAGTCAGTGCCTGAATCTAAAAATGTGTTCAAAGCTCTTGCCATTTATTTTAAGGCTGAGCATAGGGCAATCCTTAGTGATTGCCTGGACCCAATATAGGTCTGAGGAGCCTGGTTGAGAAGAGCCATGCTGTGTACCTTTCACTTGGTGGGAGGTATCTAGAGGTAGAGGCAGAGCCTGTGCCAGGTGTTGCCCTTGCAAGATTGATATCGGGCCCTGAGGTGCACTGACCAGAATCTTAATTTCTCTGGTATAATCATTGTCTACTAGAGAGGGGTGGACTATAAGTCCCTTTAAGGTGGCAGAGGCATGCCCTAAAATTAGAAAATATGTATGAGGTGGGGGAGAGCCAAAAGCCCCAGTGGGAAGGCTCTTGGCGCTGGCTGTTTGTGCTAGGAGACCAAGAGAGAAGNGNTGCTTGTGTAGATAATCAGCCTCTAGCAGGGCTTTTTCAGCTGTACTTGACACCCTGCCACAGTGCAGTGTAACTTATCAGCTTCTGCTGTACAAACTGAGACTGCCTTTTAAACACGTTAAACTAAATCAAAGGATGGACAGCCAACAGATAAAGTTTTAACCATTTTTTTTTAACATGAAACACAGAACAACAATCTTTCAAACAACAACAACAACAACAAAAAACATAAATTGACAGACATATGGACAAATTGGTGCACCAAGGACAGACAACAGACAGAGAGGGAATAGAACTTGATGTCTCAAAAGGACTCAGATATTCTAACCAAAACTAAGAGTATCTCCATAGGAGCCAGAGAGGAAGCAGGACATCTCCCGATTTCCTCCTGTCCCTAGGAGAGCTCTGAAATAGCTTATTTTTATTTTTCCTCTCTTTTGCTAAAAGGTCCTGACCAGGGGATAACTGCTTTTCTGAAACTTATTCTCTCTCTCTTTTTCTCTCTCGTGTTTAAAGTCTAATTCTTTATCTCTTTTTTTCTGGGAATTCTGCCAGAGAAGGGAGAGGAGGCACAGTGGTAGGTTCTGATAGTTGTTTCTCATTGCCCTGCTTTTCTAACTTTCCTAATTACTCCTCAACTTGTCAAATTCTTTCATTTATATATTTACCATTCCTGCTTCTGGAAATTAAGAACAACATAAATGTGCTTGAGCTAAAATTTTTTCTAACACCTGTTATTTTGTTTTTTACTCTTTTTATTTATTTTATATTATTTTAAACCCTATTCCTCCCACCTGGAGCAGCTCTTGGCTGTGAAAAATTTTCTTAACCCATATTTCTTGTGCCTAATCTATAAAAATAAAAAAAATATCAAGTTATTTTTCTTTACACTCACTCTTCTTTCCCTGAGAGAAGCCTTCAGGTCTCTGATGAGGACCACTTCTTTAGACAACCCTTGGCCCATTTTCATATATGGGATGGAGACAAATCCACTTCACTATGGAGGAAGGCTTTTTCTCATGAGTGGTGAGAATGCTCCCTCTATGAATTTTTACTAACCCAATTATGGAGGAAGGCTTTTTCTCACAAATGGTGAGAATGCTCCCTCTATGAAACACTCTACACCACTCTACACTCTACACTCCCTCCACACCACTACAGAGGAAGTCTTTTTTCTGTGATCAAGAGGAATGCTCCCTGTATGAAAGTTACTACTCACCTTTTCTTTCTTTTCCTCTTCTTCTTCTTCTTCTTCTTCTTCTTCTTCTTCTTCTTCTTCTTCTTCTTCTTCTTCTTCTTCTTCTTCTTCTTCTT
>NW_018392458.1:12527-29320 GCF_900095145.1 Mus pahari | reverse complement strand
TTCTTCTTCTTCTTCTTCTTCTTCTTCTTCTTTCTTCTTCTTCTTCTTCTTCTTCTTCTTCTGTCATGACTCTCTTTGCTTGGAGCTTTTCTGTCTCCATCCGGTAAGGATCCGTACCTCGAGCCCGATGTCTGGGCACCACATTTCCCAGCCTGCGGGACAAGTTATTCCATGGGTCTAGGGGGATCACGCACCTGAGGTGAAATGGGAGGGAAAGAAGAGGGAAGCCAAGCAAAGAGTTGTCAAGGCTTCGTTTATTGCCGGCGTGAACACTTGGTTATAAACACTGTGAGGGGGAATGGGGAGGGGTTGAGAAACAATCAAAAGAAACAGAGCAAAGACAAAAGAGGGGATGCTTACTGCAGAATTGAAACTTCTTGTGATTTTCTCAGAGTCTTGGTGTCACTGCTCTGGAACACTGGGCAGCTAATCTCAGAGTCCCAGATTCTCCTTACAGCCCAAGGCTGCAGCAAGGGGCAGCTCTGGAAAGCTGGAAAACTCCCTTAACAGTCCTTTATGTATGTTTAGGGCCAGAATCTTGCTGAATCCCATGAAACAGCCTTGAAGGGCAAGGGGTGACTGGCTCTTAACAAATAACTATATGGCTCTCAGCTGCATGCTGTAAAAATGCCTGGGTTTTCTCAAACTGGTCTCCAAGAAGGCATTACAAAGTACAGAGCAAGGAAAGCTAAGGGCTATTCTGCATATTAATTACTTAGAACAATAGCTGAGTCACACCCAAACACAGGAATACACAATGGCCTAGCAAATGGGTAAGTTGTCATGTGAAAGTGTTAGTGGAAGGGAATTTCCCTGGTACAGGTTTCTTCACTAGGCCAAAAGGAATAACATAATCAGGTATTTGCTAAGAACCCTGGTGGTAGGTTTAACAATAGACTAACATTATATCAGATCATTCACCTGGCTCCATTTTAAATGGTAAATGCGGCCTGCTCCCCGCCATCTTTTGGTGTATGCATTCCTTTTGTTTTGTGTCACTGTAACTTGGCAGATGTATTCACCTGTTTTTTTTCTTCTGTATAAAAAAAGTGTGGTGTTTGTTTGGACAATACATTCAGATCCAGCACACACTCCCTTGTGTCACGTCTGTTTGTAACCCTATTCCCGTCGACTCTACGCCCATCTGTTTCAGACTCTGATTCCCACGGATTGAGGGGGGCCCATTGAGCCTGGTCCATGGCAAGTTTTCAACCTAAAAGTAATCTTTCTGAGAAAGATTTCTGCCTTCTGAGAAATCAGAAAGTTTGGACAGTATGGATCTAAGTTTCCTGGATGCCACACCCACCAGAATCTGAAGTAGATGCTTCCTTCAGTGACATCAGACACAGTAACACAAGCATTTACCCCAGCACTTGAGAGGCAGAGTCAAGTGGCTCTGTGTGAGTGTGAGGCCAGACTGATCTACACAGCAATTATCAAGCCAACCAGAGCTAAATAGTGAGTCCTGTTGCTCAGAAAACAAACAAACAAATAAAACAAAAGGAAAACAATCCTCAGCCCCTGAAAAGATGTGAGATGTTTTATTCAGTAACCCAGCACTGAGGGGGCAATGCCAAGACTAGTACTGGTTCAAGAAGAGTGACCTGGCTGAAGGCTAATGGGATGGAATTTAGACAGTTGGTGGTACCTACAGACTCACTCTGGATAAAGGCCGTATACTGAACATAACCAGAGCTGCTGACTACTTGAGTCCCCTACAACACCATGAAATGGAAGAGGGTGCTTTATGGATAAAATTGACAATAAAAGCCTTGTACGTTAGGGAAGGAAGGAAGAGCTAGGGATGTCCTAGAGACCAATGTGCAGCCTCTAAATGACTGTACCCAGAACTAATCTATCTGCTTTCATCTCTAGTGTGATCCAAGCAATCATATCCCCATGGCAGTATCATCAAGGAGAAAGGCTGCTGAACATGGAAGGACAACCCCACTGGGATGATCTCTCATTTCAGAGTGAAGCAGCACACACACATACACCATTACCTGTTACCCTGTTAACAGAGTGAGGAGGTTGGGCAGTCTGTTGAGAGTTACAAAATTCTTACTCTAGTAAAGAGACTGTAGTTGAAAAGGTTCCAGTGGAAACCACATCTGTGTTTTCTGTGTTACAGAAGAAAATGAAGCCATCTCTATGCCAGGTCCTCCTTTCCCAGGCCCCACACCAGGACAGGAATGCATAGCCTGCTCTGGCTCTCTACTGACCACAAGGAACTATTACAGACCTTACTTCTCTCTGGGCTAGCTCATAGCCCAACCTTTCTTAGCCTCCGGCAGGCACCCAACTTCAGCCTATTCTCTTTCTGAGACTGCACACTGCAGGAGATCTCCACCTCAACTCTAAAGTTGTCAGAGTGCTGTGTGGCCCTCAGATAGGTGAGTTCTCAGTCCCATTCTGTATCAACCTGCAACATTACCCCAGATTCTGGTCTTCACTTGTGGAATGAAGGATCTGTAATAAAAGACATCATAGACTCCTTCAATCTAGGAATCTCTCTAGTTCTTTGGTCACTGAATAAATGTGGGTGCATGTGCATATGTGTGGATGTGTGTGCAGGAACAACTCTGGAGGGAAACAGAGATTCATTTAATTTTAGTGTCAAGGATATCATCCTGTCAGTTGGTTTTCTTGTCTGGGGGGTCTGTGGTAAAGAAAAGCCCCAAATTGGAGGCTTGTGATAGAGCAATACTGTTCAAGGTCATGGCAGAAGAAAGGAGGACAGAAAAGGGCACTGTGTCCCACAACATCCTTCAAGGCAAGCCCACAGCATCCTACCTTCTTCCTGCTGAGTCTTACTTCCTAAAGCTGAGCATCCACTCACAGCAGCACAGGCTGACTACAACCTGGCTCAGAGGCTGGGTCTGGAAGTACAAGTCTGGGACCCTAGAACTTCCAGCCTGAGGCAGAAGGACAGAAAATTTTGAATCCAATCTGGGTTTCTAAGCAAGTTCAAACCAAACCCAGGCTCTAGAGTGACAACTTACTCAACAATCCTTAGGTCCCCAAAAGATCCGTCACTAAAAAAACGGGTTACTGTGACAATTTTATAAATGTGTACTGTCATTTCCATCGACAGCTGGAGCACTTGACAGAGCTCTGTCAAATACTACACTGACACTGGGAATCTGTTAGTCAGTAGGTAGGTCAAGAGTAGTCATTGCAAAAGGACCCCGGGGTTAAATCTCTCACCAATTGAATCTGAACAAAAAACATCTATCAATTGGGATGGCAAAATATATACTGTAGCTTATAGGTAAAGTGCAGAAGTATTTCTTGAGATAATACCTTATGATATTCATCAAATTTGGAAAGAAAAACCCAAGGACTTACTACTAGGATATAAATCTGGCTGTACTTCACAACAGAACATGGAGCAGGTCTGGAGATGTGTCAGTGGATGAGATTGCAAGGGAGGATTGGATAACACAAAACTTAGAGAGGCATTTAATCTATGGAAGCCAAAACTCTCTATCTATGTGGCACTAGGGATGTAGCTTAGTGGCAGTTCATATCTTTAGATTGCAAAAGGTCCCAGGTTCAAAATCCAGAAAAAAGAAAAACAAACAAAAATTCTCATAGGGTTATTGCATCTTTTTAAACATTGGCTTATAGTAAATCTGGCATCTTAGATGAAGAGGTGTTCTGAGGGTACATGTTGTAAAACTAGACCATTAGTTCTAGCTCTGGAGCAAATGCAGGTAGATGGAAATGTAGAAAGGAATCTTATACAGGAAACAATTAGAAAAAATACTATGAACTGTGCCGTGAGTAGAGTTTTTGTTATTGTTTCTGTATGCAATTTAAAGTTTATCTTTTAACTTTCACATGTGTCTGCATTTACATGTGCCATGTATGTACAGGTACTAACAAAAGGGAAACAATTGTCCAATACCCAATGGACCTAGAGTTATCACAAGTTGTGGGCTCTGGGTGACAAACTGGGGTACTCTGGAAGGGGAGGAATCTGGAAGAGTGGAAGTTCTCTTAACCAATGACATCTCACTGATCTCTAAGACCTCTTTTTACTTATGTGTCTCTGTGTGTCTGTGCACATGTGTATGAACATGCCAAAAGATGCTATTAGAAGACATAAGATGCTCTGGGATGGAGTTAAAAGCAATTGCAAGCCACCCAGCATAGGTGCTGAAACCAAATTTGGGTCCTCTGGGAGAGCATCAAGTGTTCTTAACAACTGAGCCATGTCTGCAGCCCTCAACATCATATAATTTTAAAGATGCAAGGGAGAAGGAAAATATCTCTTATGATCCAGGCTTCCCAAGGCTTTCTAAATGTGTGTAGTCAGGCTAATAGAAAACTTGTCTGTCCCTTACTGAAAACAGTCGTGAAGCCTGCAGCCAATCAACAGGCAATATAGTGATTTCTATGTACAGTTCAAATTCAGACTTCAAACTGCCCTGCCCAAGAGGGTTTGGAATTTATTCCTTACGATGGAGCCAGTAGCACCGTAGCTTGGCCAAGAAGAGAAAGAGAAGGCTGGCTGCACAAGCAGGCAATGTACCAATCTGTGGGTTCTGCATGTTGAAGACTCTAAGCCACCAGCTCAACATACAGAGCCTGCTGTATATCTGTGGGTCCAAGTTGAGCTCAACCATTATCCCTGATTTCCAGGACAACGAGCACTCAGTTCCAAGGGATCCACAACACAGACAGGGTAAGACACTGACTGTCTAGGCCAGGGATAGGAGGAGCAGGTGATGGGGCAGTGGCCTAGAAAAGTGCCACTGTGGACACACAGTGAGAGCAGAGGGCCTTCAGGAAGATATAGGAAAAACTGAGGCAAGGTGGGAGCAGTCACTTCTCTCTGTCCTCACAGGAAACATGGGTCTGATGCTGCTTGAGTCCTGACTTTATCTCCTGCTGCTGCTGCTGGGACTTGTCCTAATGCTTGCCTCATGCCAGAGACAAACCCCTTCCCAGTGGTTTACCATCCAGCATATCACTAATAAGTCCAATCTCCAATGTAATATGGAAATGCTGCCTATTAACAGGAATAGAAGATGCAAGAAATTAAATACTTTTCTTCACACAACTTTTGCTAGTGTTGTTGGTGTGTGTGGCAATCCAAGTGGCTTGTGCAGTGACACTAGATATACAAACTGTCATAATAGTTCATCTCAGGTACCTATAACTGTCTGTGACTTCACAACTCCAGGAAGAAATTATACCCAATGCAGATACCAAACAAAAGGATCAGTGGAGTACTACACAGTTGCCTGTGAACCCAGAACTCCACAGGACAGCCCCAGGTATCCAGTGGTTCTGGTTCACTTGGATGGGACATTTTAGCTCCAGTGCCAGCACTTTGTACCTTCTCTCCTCTGCTATTGCCAAGATCACAGTAGTGAAGAACCAATTCCTCTGTTTGCACTTCATATCAGCACCTGTCCTCATGAAACTTGTCGCTGACTCCCTTTAATTTAGCTGAACAGATCTTTTCTAAATAATAAACACGTTTGCATACAAATCTAGATCTCTGATATCTCTGTGTCTGACAGGGTTGGAAAGAGAGGAACAGGGAGAAACATACACTGAGAAGTGTGTGTGTGTGTGTGTGTGTGTGTGTGTGTGTGTGTGTGTGTGTGTTGAGACAGGACCTCATACCATTTGAGGCATCTTCCCAGTCCCTGGAATCAAATGAATCTGAGAAGAGATGAACATCTTTCTCGAATGTTCCCAAAAAACATCTTACCTGAAGTTTTTCTGTGGGAAAGAAGTGGCTGGCAGAGGAGACCAGGGAAATGGGATCTCTCAGTGAGGCTATTCCTTGCCCTCTTCCTGCATAGCTGTCCTTAGATATCAATTATAAGAACATTCAACAGAAACCAGGAAGGAAAGATCTCAAGATAAGGGAATTGGAATCTACATGGAAAAGAGATGAATAATGAGAGAGCCTGCCCTGAGGTTATAGATGATTGTTAGCTACATAGGAACTAGGAATGAAACCCAGGGCCTCTGCCAGAGCAGTCAGTGTTCTTAACTGTTGAGATATCTTTCCCCCTCAAGGGATTTTTAAAAATGGTGTTTGTTTGTGTGTACATGTGTGTGTGTGTGTGTGTGTGTGTGTGTGTGTGTACTTATATCTAACCATACATGTATTTAGATGAAAAGCTAAGATGAAATCTTAAGGAAAGTGTAAAATAGGGGAGTAGAGTATATGGAATAGGAAAGCAGAAGTTGGGACTTTCTGAAAAAAGAGAACCAGCCACACAGGGTGAGGAAGTGCAAGAAAGGTCAGAGAGGGAGAGGAATGAAAGAGAACAAATTAAGGTTACAAAAATGAAAAAATTTGCATGATTAACACCACTACTTTGTATCTAAAGTAGTCTTACTTTTTGTCTTTTTACACAGACAAAAATCAGGAAGTGGATCTTCCAACTGTACTTTCTGGGGTGACCCATCCATCTGAGAAGACAGAGGCTCAGATTCTAATGCTTTGTCTTCNTCTCTCCTTTAGCTAACAGATTCCATAGGAAATGGAGACAGACATTTCATCTCATGTTTATCCATGTGACCATTCTTGTCTCTTAGATAGGTGTTGGCACTTTTCTCTGTATAGCTAGCATGGCTTATTCTCTACCACACTATCATTTCCCTGAGAAGATGATGTTACAGGNAATGATCTGATTCTGGACAGGGGGTGATGAAGTTTCAGGGTTTTGTTTGTTTGTTTATTGTCCAGGTTTTTGTTTGATGTTTTATTTTAATGCTTTACATTTATTGCATTGCTGGTGGCTCACATACCATAGCACTATGTGGAAGACATGTATGTGGTGGTCATGTATGTGGGTATCAAATGAGAAATTACAGAATCTGGTTCCCTTCTTTCAACACATGGACTCTGCAGGTCAAACTCGGGTCATCAGCAGTGCTTTCATTTGCTGAGCCAATTCACTGGTCCATTATGAGAGATTTGAGAACCTTTCTTGGATAACAGGTGGGGGTTTAATTCCTCTGTCCTCAGGTGGAATCTTTGCTTTGAGGCCACTGAATTTAGCTGGAAAATATAACACTAGCTGTTAACATCATGCAATGTGACAGTCACTGGGGTTCTCAGAACCACCTGGTAAGGTCGCTTCCACAGAGGATCTAACTGTTCTGTGGATTTTACCAGGAGAACACAGATCCATTTTGACTGAGTGTATACAACTTTGTTCCCATACTCTTGCAGGTTTATTATAATTCCAAGTTCATAGTGTATTGTACTGAATCATCTGATTGACCTCAGAGTCTAACCCAGGACTCATGTGAGGAAAATCATACAAAAACCAAGGACTATACTTGGTGTCAGTTTGCGGAGCTATTCTAACACTCCTGTGGGCAACAGATTCACCCATTTATCAGAGATTTCTTGGCAAAGATTTCCTAGGATCCATTTAAGAGCTTGGTTAATCCTTTCAATACCACCTGAGATTTGGGGCTTCCAATCAGAGTTCGAGTAATATTTTATCCCTAGACCTGTGGATATTGATTGAGTCAGATGTGTTGTAAATAAAGGTTAATCTGTGAGTCTTAATTGACTAGGAGAGACCAAACATTAGAGCAGTGTCCTTTAGGGACAAATATTTGACTACTCAGTAATCATTTCAACCACAGTTGCTGAAGATTCTATCCAGTACAAGAAGGTGTGTACAAACACTAACACAAATTTGAAGCTGCCACAAGGAGACAAAAGAGTACATTCTACCTCCTAGTCCTCACTGGGATAGGAGCAAGTCCTCTGCATTGCTCCAAGATGTATAAAGGATGAGGGCAGCAGCATTATGAAGACCATAGCCCTGATATTCTTGCTTTACTGTGGGTAAGTCTCTACCCAAGAGCAGTCAAGTTACCATTTACAGAGTGACTTCCCTCGCTAGATGGAATGAGTCATGTATTCCCTGATTTTTCTTAACTGCAGGACCTAGAGAGTAAAGTTGTTTCCCACATTGATCCATGGTCAGTGTCTGTTGTCCCTTTTCCTGGCAGAGTGATGTACATATAGGGATTATATCACCTGTCTTTAGAAGGATTAGTACTCTCATGGTGATCTATCTGCAATGCTGTCTTCTTTGCTTTCCTCTGTGCTGGAATATTTCCTTGGAAAACATGAGACATGCATGTCCTTCTGATGGCCCTTCCAGTAGATGACTGACCTTTGTCAAAAACTTTGACTGTGTCCAATATGTTCAAAATCTTTTTTGCTTATGTTTGTTTATGTTTTATATGTCAGATGTTGGATGATAACCATTCTGGAGGTTCTAGGAATCAAACTCAGGTTGCCAGTCATGAATAGCAAGGGCCTTTGCTGGCTGATACACTACCTCACTCCACCCTCATTGTTATCTCCATATTCCTAGTAGCAGAATTCTCATTGTTAAGACCTAGGTAAAATAGCCAGGCCAAGATGGAATGTTAAGGCCTAAGTAAAAATGTTAAGGCCTAGGTAACTCTTTCCTGGATAGCCTGTCATTTTGTGCTGTTACTAATATTATAATGAAACTTTCTCATGTGTTGCTTCTGCTGTTTTTAGGAAACTTTCTAATACCAAGTTCATTATGTATTCTTTTCTGTTCTGTGTTCTTGGAAATCATGATAAAATTCAATAGAACTGTTTTGTCTAGGTACCCACAATAAGCTTGAACTGGAACCAACCACTCAACAGCACTTCCTTATGGTATATGCTTTTATAAGTTCCCACTGGGAAGGACCCAATCATAAGAGAGAGACCTGCATCTATTGAAGATTAAAGCTTCAATTTTGAGTAAGGTTTACCTGAGTAAAGTTTAAGTTGCCAGGAACTTCCTAGCAACTGACATCCAACTTGGTACAAAGAGACATGTATTTTGGTAACTGTCATCCTGGTTGTCAAGTTAAGACATGAAGGTTAGGCATATCCCATCCTGGTTGACAAGTTAAGACATGAATGTTAGATAAGCAAGTCTCTTGCCAAACTTGAATACTCCAACCAGTGGGAACAGAACAAGTGACAACAAAGACATGTTCTTAAGGAAACCCCCATCTCTAAATCCTGATTGGTGAAAATCTTGGCACAGATATTTGTAGTCTCAGACTTAAAAATCCCTACTGGATCTTGACTCAACGTCATAGTCTGCTCCTGAGTCTGATCTGAGTCCCTTTTCTATCAGCCTTGGGGTGTGGTGTTCCATAAACCATTCCTGTTTGATGAGATCCACCAGTGTCTAACTAGAGTGTGTGATGATTCCCAGAGCCCAACACAAACATTTGAGTCATGGTGCCATTTTGCACTCTAAAACTTGCTATGTCTTGTGGGGCAGTGAGCTATGCACAGACAACTTGGTCCCAGATCAAGCACCGGCCTTGAACCCTGGTGACCTGGTAGGTAGTAACTTCCACCTGCCTGGGATGACAAGCGTTCAGCCACACTTCCTGGGTCCCTGGCTCCTACCGCAGCTACAGCCTCCCACAGTCCCACTGCAGGGAAGTGTGTGCCCATTAGTCACATAGGCAATGCCCTAGGCTCCTGGTATTCTGTATGGACTCCACCATGACAGTTACCTGGGAACGCCCAGGTATGTTCCTCTCTACAATTACTTGACAACATCCAGGTAGACCTGCCCACTCTAAAAGGGGCTATCTGCCCCCTCCTCCCTCTCTTACCTTCTTACCCTCTTACTCTTTTACTCTCGTGTCTCTCTTACTCTTGCTTCCTGCTTGCTCCTCCTCTCCCCATCCTCTTCTGCTTTCTCTCCACATTGCCATAGCCAGTCTCCCTGCTTCCTTCCTCTCTTTCTCTCTCTGCCTTTCTAAAATAAATGCCTTAAACCATGGACTGCTTCTTGTCATTATGACCTGCCTTGCTGGAGCAATGGAGCAGGGGAATACCCTCATAGAAGCATGATAAGGGGAATGGAATGGGGGTTTGCAGAGGGGAAACCTGGAAATGGGATAAGATTTGAAAGTTAAATAAATCGAATATCCAATTAAAAATAAGAGTAAATTGGTGATAGGGAAAAAAAAAGAATTTGGAGTCATCTTAAGAACACACCTAAAATCTCTAGAATGAAAAGAAGTAAACACATTCAAGAGGAATAAATAGCAGGAAATACTCAAACTCTGGGCTAAAATCAACCAAATAGAAACATAGAGCAAGATACAAAGAATCAAAGAAACCTAGAGCTGAAAATCAACAAGACAGCCAAACAGTTAGCTAAACTAACTAAAGGTCACAAAGACAGCACCAAAATTAAGAAAATCAGAAATGAAAAGGGAGACATAACAACAGAAACTGAGGAATTTAAAAACTCAGCCTGAGCCAGGTGTGGTGACGCACCCCTCTAATCCCAGCGCTTGGGAGGCAGAGGCAGGTGGATTTCTGAGTTCGAGGCCAGCCTGGTCTACAGAGTGAGTTCCAGGGCAGCCAGGGCTACACAGAGAAACACTACCTCATAAAATTAAAAAAAAATAAAAATAAATAAATAAAAATAAATAAAAACTCAGCCTGTCTGANTAGAAAAGCCTATGCTCAACAAACCTGGAAAATGTAAATGAAATGGATGATAATTTACTTTATTTTAAGATTCATTTTTGAATGTATGAGTGCTCTGCTGCATATACACTCACATGCGAGAAGAGGGCATCAGATCCTGTATTTGTGAGCCACCATGTGGAATTGGAATCAGGAGCTCTGGAAGAGAATTCAGAGTTCCCAACTGCTGAGCCATCTCTACAGCCCAGTACCACATACCAAACTTAAATCAAGATAAGTAAACTATATAAAAATTCACATAACCCCTACAGAAACAGAAGAAAAAAACAGCAAAAATGAGGGCATTGACTTTATAATCTGGAATGAGTCTGCACAAATCATGTTTGAGACTTTAAAGATGGGTGCTTTAGCTCAAACCCCTAGCCATTCCAGATGCCTCCAAACCATTTCATCTACAGGTCCATGAATGAAATGTTACTGCAAGTAGTGTGAAACTACATATTTTAGGACCATGGTACCACCATGTAGTAGCCCTGTCCAGGCTACTGGATCCTGTGTCCTTAGATTGTTCCACTTGTCTAAGAGATATGTTGGCTACCATTATTTTAGCAAAAGAAACAGAGAAGTTAACTCTGGGTCAGTATCTAATACTTACATCACCCCATGCAGTTAAGGTTCTTTTGAAAGGAAAACCGGAACCCTAGCTGATCAAGGCATGTGTGAAAAAGTAGCAGGTCCTTTTCCTGGACTATCCTGGAATCTAGATCGAAAATCATGCTGTCATTCAGTCCTGGTAAATTCTTGCTAGAAGATGTCACACAGAAACTCATCAGTAATTGTTTCTGAGGAAACAAACATGATGAAAGAGTTCTGTTTCTGTAACTCATGTACCCATGGAAGGAGTTACAGAGACAAAGTTCAGAGCTGAGATGGAAGGAAGGACCATCCAGAGACTGCCCCACCCAGGGGTCTATCCCATTAATAACCACCAAACCACTACACTATTGCATATACCATCAAGATTTTGCTGAAAGGACCCTGATATGGCTGTCTCTTGTGAAGCTATATCAATGCCTGGCAAATACAGAAGTGGATGTTCACAGTCATTTATTGGATAGAACACAGAGCTCCCAATGGAGGAGCTAGAGAAAGTACCCAAGGAGCAGAAGGGGTCTGCAACCCTATAGGTGGAACAAGAGTATGAACTAACCAATACCCCCAGAGTTCCTGTCTCTAACTGCATATGTAGTAGAAGATGACCTAGTTGCCATCCTTGGGAGGAGAGGCCCTTGGTCTTGGGAAGACTGTATGCTCCAGTACAGGGGAATGCCAGGGCTAGGAGGCAGGAGAGTGTAGGTTAGGGAGCAGGGTGAGGAAGAGTATAGGGGACTTTCAGGATAGCATTTGAAATTTAAATGAAGAAAATATCTAATTAAAAATTTTCAAAAAAAGAAAAAGAAAGAAAGAAAGGGATCTGCCTAGACCTAACAGACACCCCTACATCCTATGGAAGATTCTGAGTCAATGCTCTACATAGTTGGGAGCATCATCATTACACATGGATCCAGGGACACAGGGGCTTCATCAGATATTGCAACTGATATGATTTGGACCCAAGACTTATAGACCAAATACATGGTGAAAAAGATGACCTGTTATCTCATACCAGGAATGTCACTATGCTTTAGTTACTGTACATGTGAATGTTCTAATCTATAGAGAAGGAGGGCTCATNACTGCTGGCAGAAAGAACATTAAAAAAAGAGGCTCTGCTGGAAACTCTTTGCCTTCCTCCAGGAGTTTTTTGGTTTCAATGCTTAGGACAACAACTTAAAAAATCCCTTGAGGCCACAAGTCACCAGGGAATTGACTTGGCTGCCCAAAAATTGAACCAAAGACCAGTGAGTTCTACTGATATTCTGGTGACACAATGTGACTCTCTGCTGCCTGAGAATCCATAGTATAACCAAGGGGATGTAGGGAGTATAAAATATCCAAAGGGTAGAAGAACCAAAGGATGGTGGTGGAAGCCAGAGGGAAGGATCATTCTGCCAGCAAATATTGGCAAGGTTCTGGAAGCTAACTTTCACCAGACTACCAGGCTGGGGTCCAGTATACTTTCTGAGTTGCCCAGGAAAAGGTATGTTATAACTAGCCTTGACAGTCTGCCTGATTTTTCTAAGCAATACCTCAAGTTTGCAGTAAAATAAAAGTAAAGACAGATACTTTTCCCAGAAGTGGACACATATGACCAGCCAAACTATGGTCAATTGTGAGAAAGTGACTTCACTGATGTGTGGCCTGCTGGGGGAGGATAAGAGTTCATGCTTGTTTTTAGTGATACCTTATTTGGGTACATAGAAGTTTTATTCTCTGGTCTAAAATGTCTCAAAGAGTAGCTCAAAAGCTCTTCCAGGTACTGGACCAACAATTTTACCACTCGCTTCGAATTGTGTCAGACTATAGTAGAGCATTCATAGCCAAAACTTGTCAATTAACAGTGAATGATTTATGAATAGATGAGAAACTTCATTGTACATGCAGACCTCAGAGTTCTGGGCCTGTGCAAATGAAGAATACTTCATTAATTGAAATAGTACAAAACTCTCAGTAGATTTCAGGGACGGGTGGATGGGCCTCCTTCTTACTTTGGCCTTTTTTACCCAATACATGGAGGAATTCATCCCTACAGTATTTGTTTACAATGCCTCCCCCATTGCTTCCAAATATCAAAGATGATTAATTAATCAAACTATAACTATTTCTTGTTCATTGTCTAGGTCCCCCTGTTCTCCATAAAGGCTATTCATCCAACACTTTGAGAGAAATAGTGGACTTCTGCCTTCTCCACCAGAAGCCACAGATGACAATGCCAAACAGAGACCATCCTGAAATTATGGACCTGAAATATTGAGGTTTCACCAGACCAGAGCCTTTTCCATTCCCTATCCACTGTATTGAGTATTAGGTATCTTGTGGGTACAGGATCATAGTTCAATCCCCAACAGCCTCAGACATGGAACTGGGAATACAAGAAGGTAGATATTGGAGAAAGGAGAGCTAATGGGACTACAGAGTAGCAATCCAAGACCCCTGTTGACCTTTGCTCACAGATGCCTACTTTTTCTGGTTGTTTTAGATAAAGGGAGAATGTAGGATTTTAGCTTTTGAAGAAAGAATATAAACGTTACAGTTTGATATTCCCCCTTTATCTAAGTTCCTCTATTGCCGAGTACAAGGGAGTTTTCATTGCAAAAAAATCAGATTGTAAAACAGATTTTGTGAAAGCAGATGTCTCAATATATTGAACCAATGTCTCCTCTCAAGGTATGTGTACATGAAAAAATGTAATCCAACATGCATAAAATTAAATGTGCAGTAGAATGTCTTTGGCCTCTGAGAAAAAGGGCAATCTGGGGAATTGGACTGTATGTTACATGAATGGACCCCAGAAGTAGATTTATATTGGAGAACAATCTAAGACATGCAAGGATTCTAGAGCTTCAAGTCTTAACAAAATGAGCTACCCATTCTCAGGCCCTAATAAACTCTCCCTATCCTAACCACTTGACTTGTAGTAAAGCAGAGAGAAATCTCTAGCTTTGGAAGTTGTCCCGCCAGCAAGAACGATGCGGCACACAAACAGGATCCTTCTGCAGCAAAGCTTTAATGCTCTTGAGAGGGAGAGCATAAGCTTCCAAAGGGTAAAAAGCGAAGACCCCGAGTCCCCAAACCACCTCCCTTATATAGGAGATTTGTCTCGCCTCGGACGTGGCAATACCTAATAGGCCAAATCTGGGTCACCCGAGGTGACGTAGGAAGCGAGCACTTTGGCACGGAGAGCGGGAAACGCTGACGCATGCGTGGTGAGGTTGTTTATCACCTTCTGCAGGCGGATGTCGGCGTCATCTTGTAATGGTGACATGTGAGGCGGCGCCCCACAGGAAGTAGAAGGTGCCAACAGGTATCCCCTGGATAAATGGAGAGATTCCCATTTATTTTCAATGGAAACTCTCTTGTTCATGGCAACAGAGGAACTCAAGTACAGGGGAATATCAAATTGTACAGGCCCCTCAGAAACTGGTCTAAATGGGACAATCTGGTAAGCAGGTGCATCATGATAGTTCTCAGTGACATCATCAGTAGTCACATCTCTGGACAATCTCATGTATCCAGGAGAACCTTTGTATCTTCTGTGATGTCACCATTGTTGTGGTGACACCAACTGCCTGTGGTACATTCCTTCAGAGCCTATTGGGTTCGCAAGCAAGCAAATTGTCCATGCTGCTCACGCTATTTCAAAGGGAAGATACAATACACATAGAGACCAGACATAGGCAGAAGTAGGCCAGCCTTCTGTTATGTTGGGGAATGGGAAGAAAGAAATGGTCCTGGAGAAGGCACAATGAGTACTGGGCAAGGGTTGGGGGTCTACCTTGAGGATGTGGGCTTGAGCTGGTCCTTCCAGGAATAGGGCTTATGATCTGGATCCTCAACATTCTTCAGTGGCAGACCCTGAGATGAGAAATTATGATGATTAGTTTTGCTGAGTGCCAGGAATTGAGAAACCTGCACTTGCTTTGCTGAGAGATTTTAATTTCATCCTGAGTGGCAAAATATACCTGGAGGAAGCTCTGTGAGGATAACAAAGTGTTGCTCTCAGGATAGAGTGTTGAAGCACTTCATCCTGTTAGAGTTTGCAGTAGGTTACATGAGGATGTGATGCCAAGAACAGAGTGGGATATTCCACAGCTCACCAATCAAAGTCTCTGACACTTTGGCATTGTACACACAACATGTGGATTGATTCACAGTCGGGGTTCATGTAGTAGTGTGTGAGTTCTCATCACAAATTTAAGAAGACTGGACAGATTTTGGCTTATGGGAGATGTTAGGTGCTTGTGTTTATGGTCAATCTTTTTGTGATTACTAGTACAGACTACATTGACAGAGAAGAGCTGACACTGCCATCCAATTCTTTTTGCATGGGAGAGCTTATGCATTTCAGGGCTAGGGGAATTACAATAGGAGGAAGGAATATGGTTAATGATGGTGGTTGTGAACAGGGTTCTAGCTGAGGAGCACAGCTTAAAGATAGCTTTTCTAATCTTTCAGGGAATCTCTGTGTTTCTAGATTTTCTCCTTGCTAAGACTTCTGTGTAGAATGAAGCATGGTGTCTCCAATCCCTGCCCTAATATCTCTACAAGTTTACTACTGTTTATCAACCTACATGATCTGTTGGAAAGGCATCATCCCAACTCTCCACCACAAATAAGCAGGAGCAGAGAATGAAGAGGATGGAGAAGCTCAAATGGGATCTCCAGAAGATCAAAAATGAGAGAGACAAACTCCAAGGAAACCTGGCCAATTACACTAACAAGGATTTGAATATGAGGTACTCATTATGCCCAGTACTTTGCTGACTGTCTTGGGCCCTCTGTGTTCACACCAGATTCCCTCCTATCCCAGGACGTTACAACACCAGTCTGTTTGCATATCCAAATTCATTTTGCTGATTGGATTTTTGACACAGAACTTCAAGTTCAGGTGTGATATGGGACTCAGGCACTTTTGATTTCTCCAAAAGTAAATTAGAGCCTGTGCTATGAATTGCAGTTTGGGAATAAAGGTAGTATTGTGTGAGCCCTAATCCTGCATTGTAAGAATCCATACAGGTGTTGGTTTGTGAGAGATGCAAGGTACTCTGTGTTTATGATCAAACATGTTTGCAGTTGACCATGAGGTAATTTGGGTCCAATTGACCCTCTCAATAGCTGGAGGGACATGATACCACATACTGCCTCTTAGTATGACTGGATTGACTGTAGTTCATCACTGCTTTTCTCAAATTGTGTCCATTATCTCTCAGATAATGCCATATCAGTGTGTTTATTTGGCATTCTGATTGTGTTTGATTGTGTGTGTGGAGGGGATGTGTTTGTGTGTGTATTTTCCACTTAAGATCTGGAGTGTCTGTGTAGTATGATGGGGCCTGAGACTTTGCTTAACACAGTTTCCAGGCAACAATAGTGAAGTTGGCAGGGAGCCTCACTTTGAGCAACACAGCACATGACCTCTGTACTCACCTTAGGTGCACACTAGAATCTCCTTGTGTTTTATAAAGGCTTTTCCCTGCAGATACTGATTATGTCCCTTGAGAATTTATGTAGCAATAGAAGCAAGGATTGACAATTCCTTATCTAAAAACAGATGCGTCATCAGGGATTTAAGGTGAACCCAAGCCTGTGGCACAGTTTTCCGGAAAGTTCTTGGAAACTAGTGTATTCTTTCATGCCCCTTTGGGGA
>NW_018392458.1:5884-6927 GCF_900095145.1 Mus pahari | reverse complement strand
GTCTGAATGAGTGACTGTTCTGTGTTTCATGTTGGAAAATAAAAATGGCTAAAACTTTATCTGCTGATTTAGCCTCAGTTTACACAGCAGAGCCCGAGAGTGGCCCCCACTTTAGCCAAGAATGAAGCACATCAGGAGAGCCCCTGGTGAGAAACTGTTTTTAAAAAATGGAGTCTGTGAACTTTTAGTTCTAAGGCAAATAAACTGATAGTTTTTTCCTAGAAAATTCTCTGCAATAGTGATTATTGTGTTTAGCAAGTGACAAAGTGCTTTTTATCTTAAAATTATAGCTAAAAAAAAGTAAAACTCTGTGGTCTAAATTTATAAGATTCGTGTAGCCACTTCATTTGGTTTTGACTGGTCTTAAAGCTGTAAATATGCTCTGCATGTCTTCGTCATAGAGTATTAGCTCATAAGTTATTGGGCTTGATTAAAAAGGTGTAAGATTGGTAGCAAAACAGTTAGCTTTAAATGGGTAACTCAGGGTTGAAGTCTTTTAAACACGTGGTATAAAGCAGGCCAAAAACCTAGGCCTCTAAGGATACTTCTAATTGAGATAATATTTAATGTGATTCTTATCCTGAAAATAGACTTAGAAATAAGATTTAAAACAGTCTCTTTAATAAAGCCTTAAAATTTGCACTATTATGTATAATAGGTATAAAATGTATTCATAGGTATAAATTGGCATTCAAACATAGAAACGTGATATTGATGTTTCTAATATTGATTATATATATATGTAAAGATAATTTAATTTTTAAATTATATTTACTTATTATGAGAGGCACTGTCACAACATAAGCTTGGAGGCCAGAGGATGAGTTGCAGGAGTTAGTTTTCTCCTTCTACTTCAGTGGTCCTAAGGAAGGACACTAGGCTTGGAGCCATCTTGCTGGCTCTATAGACATTTTTTTCTTTTTCTTTTTCCCTTATTAGATATTTTCTTTATTTACATTTCAAATGCTATCCCAAAAATTGCCTATACCCTCCCCCTGCCCTGCTCCCCTACCCACTCAATCCCACTTCTTGGCCCTGGCATT
>NW_018392458.1:3575-5509 GCF_900095145.1 Mus pahari | reverse complement strand
GAGTGCATATCTAGTGATGTCTTTTGTGATTGGGTTACCTCACTAAGGATGATATCCTCCAGATATATCCATTTGCCAAAGAAATTCATAAATTCATCATTTTTAATAGCTGAGTAGTACTCCATTGTGAAAATGTACCACATTTTTTTTTTATCCATTCCTCTATTGAGGGACATCTGGGGTCTTTACAGCTTCTGGCTATTATAAATAGGGCTGTTATGAACATAGTGAAGCATGTGTCCTTATTACCAGTTGGGACATCTTCTGTGTAAACACCCCAGAGAGGTTTTGTTGGATGTCCTGGTAAAACTATGCCCAATTTTCTGAGGAACCTCCAGACTGATTTCCAGAGTGGTTGTAAAAGCTTGCAGTCGCACCAGCAATGAAAGAATGTTCTTCTTTCTCCACATCCTCACCAGCATCTGCTGTCACCTGAATTTTTGAACTTAGCCATTCTGACTGGTGTGAGATGAAATCTCAAGGTTGTTTTGATTTGCATTTCCCTGACGATTAAGGATGTTGAACATTTTTTGAGGTGCTTCTCAGTCATTCACTATTCCTCAGTTGAGAACTGTTTGTTTAGCTCTGCACACTATTTTTAATGGGGTTATTTGAATTTCTGGAGTCTAGCTTCCTGAGATCTTTGTATATATCGGAAATTAGTGCCTTATCAGATTTAGGATTGGTAAAAATACTTTCCCAATCTGTTGGTGGCATTTTTGTCTTGTTGACAGTATCTTTTGCCTTACAGAAGCTTTGGAATTTTATGAGTTTCAATTCGTCAATTCTTGATTTTACAGCACAAGTCATTGCTGTTCTGTTTAGGAATTTACCCTTGTGCCCATATCTTTGAGGCTTTTCCCCACTTTCTCCTTTATCAATCTCAGTGTCTCTCTTTTTATGTGGAGGGCTTTGATCCACTTAGACTTGAGTTTTGTACAAGGAGATAAGAATGGATCAGTTCACATTCTTCTACACCATAACCTCCAGTTGTGCCAGCACCATTTGTTTAAAATGCTTTCTTTTTTCCACTGGATGGTTTTAGCTCCCTGTCAAAAATCAAGTGACCATAGATGTGTGGATTCATTTCTGGATCTTCAATTCTATTCCACTGATCTACCTGTCTGTCTCTGTACCAGTACCATGCAGTTTTTATCACAACTGCTCTGTAGTATAGTTTGAGGTCAGGTATGGTGATTCCACCAGAGGTTCTTTTATTGTTGAGAATGGTTTTCGCTATCCTAGGTTTTTGATTATTCCAGACAAATTTGCAAATTGCCCTTTCTAACTCAGTGAAGAATTGAGTTAGAATTGTGATGGGGCTTGCATTGAATCTATAGATTGCTTTTGGCAGGATAGCCATTTTGACTATGTTAATCCTGCCAATCCATGAACATGGGAGATCTTTCCATCTTCTGAGATCTTCTCCAATTTCTTTCTTCAGAGACATGAAGTTCTTATCATACAGATCTTTCACTTCTTTAGTTAGAGTCATACCAAGGTATTTTATATTATTTGTGACTATTGTGAAGGGTATTGTTTCCCTAATTTCTTTCTCATCCTGTTTGTCCTTTGTGTAGAGAAAGGCCACTGATTTGTTTGAGTTAATTTTATATCCAGCTACAGCACTGAAGATGTTTATCAGGTTTACGTGTTCTCTGTTGGAATTTTTAGGGTCATTTATATATACTATCATATCATCTGCAAATAATGATATTTTGACTTCTTACTTTCCAATTTGTATCCCCTTGAGCTCCTTTTGTTGTTGAATTGCTCTGGCTAGGGCTTCAAGTACTATATTGAGTAGGTAGGGAGAAAGTAGGCAGCCTTGTCTAGTCCCTGATTTTAGTGGGATTGCTTTGAGTTTCTCTCCATTTACTTTGATGTTGGCTAATGCTTTGCTGTATATTGCTTTTATTATGTTTAGGTATGGG
>NW_018392458.1:0-978 GCF_900095145.1 Mus pahari | reverse complement strand
AGTGTTGTTCAGTTTCCACGTGAGTGTTGGCTTTATATTATTTATGCTGTTGTTGAGGATCAGCCTTAGTNCATGGTGATCTGATAAGATGCATGGGATAATTTCAATATTTTTGCATCTGTAGAGGCCTGTTTTGTTAATAATTATATGGTCAATTTTGGAGGAGGTACCATGTGGTGCTGAGAAAAAGGTATATCCTTTTGTTTTAGATAAAATGTTCTGTAGATATCTATTAACTCCATTTGTTTCATAACTTCTGTTAGTGTCCATTAGTCTCTGTTTAGTTTCTGTTTCCAGGATCTGTCCATTGGTAAGAATGGGGTTATGAAATCTCCCTCTATTATTGTGTGAGGTGCAATGTATGCTTTGAGCTTTACTAAAGTTTCTTCAATGAATGTGGCTGCCCTTGTATTTGGAGCATAGATATTCAGAATTGAGAGTTCATCTTGGAAGATTTTACCTTTGATGAGTAAGAAGTGTCCCTCATTGTCTTTTTTAATAACTTTGAGTTGGAAGTTGATTTTATTAGATATTAACATGGCTACTCCAGCTTGATTCTTCGGACCATTTGCTTGGAAAATTGTTTTCCAGCCTTTCACTCTGAGGTAGAGACTTCTTTTTCCCTGGAGTGAGTTTCCTATAAGAAGCAAAATTTTGGGTTCTGTTTGTGTACCCACTTTATTAATCTATGTCTTTTTATTGGGGAATTGAGTACATTGTTGTTGAGAGGAAATAAAGAAAAGTAATTGCTTCCTGTCATTTTCATTGTTAAAGTTGGGATTCTGTTCTTGAGGCTGTCCTCTTTTAGGTTTGTTGAAGGATTACTTTCTTGCTTTTTCTAGGGTGTAGTTTCTGTCCTTGTGTTGGTGTTTTTCCTTTATTTTCCTTTGAAGCGCTCGATTCATGGATAGATATTTTGTGAATTTGGTTTTATCATGGAATTCTTTGGTTTCTCCATCTATGGTAATTGAGAGTTTT
>NW_018392457.1:104830-108127 GCF_900095145.1 Mus pahari | reverse complement strand
CCCTGATATTGTGGCCTCTTATGAGGCTATGCCAGTGCCTGGCAAACCCAGAAGTGGATGCTCACAGCCAGCTATTAGATGGAACACAGGGTCCCCAATGGAGGAGCTAGAGAAAGTACCCAAGGAACTGAAGGGGGCTGCAACGCTGAAGGTGGAACAACAATATGAACTAACCAGTACCCCCTGAGCTTGTGTCTCTAGCTGCATATGTTGCAGAAGATGGCCTGATCGGCCATCACTGGGAATAGAGACCCCTTGGTCTTGCAAACTTTATATGACCCAGCACAAGGGAAGGCCTGGGCCAAGTAGTGGGAATGGGGAGTTAGGCGAGCAGGGGCGGGGGGGGGGTTTAATAGGGAACTGTCAGGATAGCATTTGAAATGTAATAAAGAAAATAATAATAATAAAAATTATTTGTGAAAAAACATAAATGAAGTAAATTCCTAATAAAAATTGGAAAAAAATTTAAAAAAGGAAAAAAAAATTAAAGAAAAAAATTAGATATTTTTATTCCATTTCAATGATTTCTAATAAATCATCTAAGATATGTTGAAAGTAAAAAAAAAAAAAAGAATACACATGATATGCACTCACTGATAAGTACATATTAGCCCAGAAGCTCAGAATACCTAAGATACAATTTGTAAAAGAAATGAAACCCAAGAAGTAAAACCAAAGTGTCGACATTTTGATCCATCTTAGTAGGAGGAATGAAATGCCCATGTAAGGAGTTACAGAGATAAGTTCGGAGCAGAGACTGAAGGCATAACCATCCAGAAACTGCCCCAAGGGGGAGATATAGGGAATTGGGCTATGCACAGACAGGCTCATCTCCAGTTGAGCTGAGGTTTGAACCCAGAAAATGGTGATAATTCACCTACATGACCTGGTAGGCCTTCACTCATGCTTCTGGAATTCTGGCTCATGCCTAAGTTACTGCTCCCCACATCCCCCACAAGAGAAGTATGGCTAGAAGTCACATAGACAATTGCCCAGCCTTCTGAACTTCAGGCTAAACTGAAGCTATGTAGCCTCCAGTCATGTAGCAACAATAAAGACCATAAAAGGGGCTGTTCAGCCCCATGTCACTCTCTTACTTATCTTTCTTACTTCTCACTCTCTTACCTCTTACCACTCACACTCACCCCCTCTCACCTCTACCTTTGTCTTCTCTCCTCTCTCCTCTCTTTTTGTCTTCTCCTCTCCTCTCCTCTCTCCCTCTTACTCTCTCTTTCTCTCTAGCCCCCCTCTCCCTCTTACTCTCTCTTTCTCTCTAGCCCCCCCTCTCTCCCTCTTTCTACCTTCTCTCTTTCTCTCTGTCTTCCTATAATAAAGCTCTAAATCAGAGGAGTGCCGCGAACCCCAGTCTCCGGCCAGTAGAGGTGGGGAAAAGGCAACATATACACCAAGGCAGGGTTTGAGCAGCTTCCCCTTCAGCTTCCGCACTGCTTCAGCTTCAGCTTCCTTTATTCTCTGCTTTATTCTGGGGGACCACCCAATTTATCCCCCTCTACCCTCTGCACTTACTCTCACAACTCTTCATCATCCAATCAGCATTCAGCATGCTCTGTACACGAGCCATGCATGCAGACAGGGTGTGTGTTGATAGGCCAGTGACTCAGTATCATGCTGTATGACACTATGCATCAGGCAGGCAGTGCATGATCATTCAGGTGTGCATGATCATTCAGGTGTGCATGATCATTCAGGTGCACATGATCAGGTTCTTGGTAAATAAGCCGGGATCACAGGGCTTGCAAATGAGCTAAGGTACATTCTTCGCTGCTGCGAGGCCCCACCTGCTTCCCACATATTCCCCTTTTTGTTTAATTAAAATGTCTCCAGGATTGCACCTGTCTTAGGTTGCCCTCATTCATCTTATATCCTTACCCATCATAGGTGTGGTGAACTTGCTTTCACCATCCTGCCTTAGGTTGGTATGCACATGTGAAAGTCTTACCCATCATAGATTAACGAACCAGTCTACTGAGCCAAACATGGGGCAAATTACCTGACTCTATAGCTGCCACAGCTTGAATCAACAACTGTTTATCGGCCTGTGCATGTGTATCATCCATCACAGCATACCAACACATACAGCACACAGCAAAAATCTCCAGATAGCCATCCCTCCTCAATCCTTGAGGAATCTGAAGGTCTCCTGTATCATATCCAATCACTGCTGAGTGGTGGCAATCTCCACATGGGTGTTATTCACTGCAACAATGGATGCCCATAATTGTTTCATCTAAATTCGCAGGACAAATTAGCTGCACGAGAAAAATTCTGATACTGCACAGAGGTTACACAAATTCCTGACATATGGGTTAACACATGACACAAAGACTAATTGCTCCAGAATATCTATCTGCTCTTGGAGCAAATCCACTCTCTGATTTACTAATAAAATATCAGTTTTCAGCTGCGAGACAAGCTGGATCCTAAATCCCCCGGTTCTGGAAAGCATTCTCCAAGACTTAATGGCGCAGTTGTTAATTTGTTCATATACTTGTGAGGTATATCCTGTCTGATTATTCACAAAATTTCCTTGTCCCATGAGCATGTCTATGCTCCAAGCAGATTGGCCATTAGTGGCGTTACACAGCCTGTTCAATAGCGTACTCAAGGTATGCAGCCTTCCAATTTAAGTAACCTCCTCCATACAACACTGCCTTACACAGATTTTGCCAATCAAAAGGAGTCATACAGAATATCTGAATTACCTCTACCTGAGTCACAGTGAAGGCAGCTTGGGGGCCTTAGGTAGTTACTGACTCTTTAAGTTTCTGAATTGTTTTCCAATCTAATGGCTCATGATATTGTTGCCCTTGCTGATCTTGAAACACTGGGAAGGCACCAACTTCGAAAGGCAGATTTCACCATACCAAAGCATGGTGGCTGCGCTTTCCTTCACTTCCTCTTTCACCTTTATAGGGAGGAGGTGAGGGCAAGGGAGGTGCTGAGGGTTCAGGTGGCCTTCCTCACCAGAAACTCAACTTAGATATCATGCTAGTCACTTCATCTCCACTGTCAGATGATTCATCCGAATTTCCTTCCTCACTCTCTTTTTCCTTAGCCTCTAAAGCTGCCACCCCGTTTTCTAACTTGGCAGCATACTTACCACTTTTGTCCATCAGGCAAGATTTAACATAATTCCAAATTGCTAACAGCTGCACCAACACTGCTCTTACTTTCAAATTTGAAGCAGTCTCCTCCTGCTCTCTTCACTTTTTTTAAATTTTTTTTTTTTTTTTTTTTTTTTTTTTTTTTTTTTTTTTTTTTTTTTTTTTTTTTTTT
>NW_018392457.1:103367-104660 GCF_900095145.1 Mus pahari | reverse complement strand
TCTCTGTGTAGCCAGGCTGACCTCAAACTCAGAAATCTACCTGCCTCTGCCTCCCAAGTGCTGGGATTAAAGGCATGAGCTACCACCTCCTGGCTGCTCTCTTCACTTTTAACTTTGTCCCTGTGCTGGGAACCTAACTCCATTCTGTAACCCTGGGGGCTTAACTTCATCCCTGTGCAGGGGAACCTCCTCCTAGCACTAGATTACTACTCTCTACCATGGAACTCACCTGTAGCTCTTGCTTCTTGATTCAGCTGCTCTTTTCAGAGTTCCCCATATGGGACACCAGATGCCGTGAACCCCAGCCTCCAGACAGCAGAGGTGGGGAAAAGACAACACGTATACCAAGGCAGGGTTCGAGCAGCTTCTGCTTCAGCTTCTGCAGCACTTCAGCTTCAGCCGCAGCTTTATTATTCTCCACTTTATTCTTGGGGATCACCCAATTTATCCCCCTCCACCCTCTGTACTTGTCTCTCAGCACACTTCATCATCCAATCAGCATTCAGCACACTCCGTACACGAGTTATGCATGCAGACAGGGTGCACATTGATAGGCCAGTGACTCAATATCATGCTGTATGACTCTATGCTTCAGGCAGATAGCACATGATCATTCAGGTGTGCATGACCATTCAGGTGCACATGATCATTCAGGTTGCACATGATCAGGTTCTTGGTAAACAAGCAGGGATCACAGGGCTTGGCAATGAGTCAGGGTGCTGTCTTGGCTGTCACAAAGTTGTACCCACTTCCCACAGAGGAGAAGTGGCCACTTGGGAGGCTTCTCACTGCCTGAGCTGGTGAGGAAGACATCTTTGCACCAGGTCGCCCAGGCTCCTGTCAGCACAGTTGAGAGAGCAGACTGCAGAAGTGACACAGCTTCTGAGACAGATCCCGTTTCAGGCTCTGAACACCCAGGCACCTTCCCTGCCAGAGGAGAGATCGCCATCCAGGAGGGCTCTGTCTGCCAGAGCAGGTGAGAGAGCCATATTGGGTTCAGGGTCCCTCGGAGACTAATCTTTGCATGTGAGTGTGCAAACTGCAGAGATGACAAATCTTCTAGGTCAGGCCCCTTTTCAGACCTCCATCTTCAGCCAGGAGGCAGGTCTGAACACCAGAACTCTGTGCACCTTCCCTGCAAGAGGAGAGCTTGCCTGTGGAGAATACTCTGACCATTGAGATTCAGGAGAGAGCTTGACTCCCAGGACTGCTGACAGAGGCTAACAGAATCACAGGAGGAACAAGCTCCAACCAGAGACAACTATAACAACTAACTCCAGAGATCACCAGATG
>NW_018392457.1:100011-101182 GCF_900095145.1 Mus pahari | reverse complement strand
AAAAGACAGACACTACCTCAGAGTGAAAGGCTGGAAAACAATTTTCCAAGCAAATGGTCTGAAGAAACAAGCTGGGGTAGCCATTCTAACATTGAATAAAATTGACTTCCAAAGCAAATTATCAAAAAAGACAAGGAGGGGCATTTCATACTCATCAAATGTAAAATCTACCAAGAAGAACTCTCAATTCTGAATATCTATGCTCAAAATACAAGAGCCAGTTTCATTAGAGAAACTTTAATAAAGCTCAAAGCACACATTGTACCTCACACAATGAAAGTGGGAGACTTCAACACCCCAATCTCACCAATGGACAGATCCTAGAAAGAGAAACTAAACAGAGAGATATGTAAACTAACAGAAGTTATGAAACGAAAGGATTTAACAGATATCTACAGAATAATTTATCCTAAAACAAAAGGATACACCTTCATCTCAGCACCTCATGGTACCTCCTCCAAAATTGACCATATAATAGGCCACAAAACAGGCCTTGACAGATACTACAAAAATATTGAAATTATCCCATGCATCCGATCAGATCACCATGAACTGAGGCTGATCTTCAATACCAGCATAGATAATAGAAAGCCAACATTCACATGGAAACTGAACAACACTCTACTCAACAATATCTTGGTCAAAGAAGAAATAAAGAAAGAAATTAAAGACTTTTTAGAGTTTAATGAAAATGAAGCCACAACATACCCAAACTTATGGGATGCAATGAAAAAGTCCTAAGAGGAAAACTGAGCTCTGAGTGCTGCGAAAAAGAAACTAGAGAGAGAATACACTAGCAATCTGAAAGCACACCTAGAAGCTCTAGAACGAAAGGAAGCAATTTCACCCAAGAGGAGTAGACAGCAGGAAACAATCAAACTCAGGGCTGAAATCAACCAAGTGGAAACAAAAAGAACTATTCATTGAACCAACCAAACTGGGAGCTGGTTCTTTGAGAAAATCAACAAGTAGATAAACCCTTAGCCAGACTAACTAGAAGACACAGGGACAGTATCCTAATTAACAAAATCAGAAATGAAAAAGGAGACATAACAATGGATCCTGAGGATATCCAAAACATCATCAGAATCCACTATAAAGTGCTATACTCAACAAAACTGGAAAACCTGGATGAAATGGAGAACTTCCTAGATAGATACTAGATACCAAA